>NC_067419.1:28012342-28315372 GCF_009764475.1 Pristis pectinata
TTTTGGAAATATATTTAACAAATTACCAATTTTCTTAGTTATGGCTCCCATTCTTTCCTTTATTCGACAAACCACATTACTGGTTCAACTATACCATTCCTTGGGATACTAGTCTCAAATCACCAAAGCAACCTCAATGCTATCTGACATGGCCTCTGATTTAACTGCAAAAAGGAAATAGTTCAGAAGAAGATGAACAGGAAGATGAAGGGAAATGAGTGGAGGTCTCATATTGCAGGAATTGCTCCAGGCACCAGCTTCCACAATTGTGTTCATGTCTGACTCAGCACACAACTCCTTTGATGAACATGACATATGGATTGTATCCTAGTCAGAGGTCCAACCACAGAATATCCAAAAATAAAGAAAGGTGCTATTATTGACTTAATGACTATTTCTTATGCTTACATTTTAGTGGTGTTCCAGTTGCCATCAAATATGTAGACGGCTGAAAAGCAAATTTGGGAAAACATTTTAAACGGTGTTTGTTCTTTGGAGGACTATATTAGTGTTCCCATTTCAAAATAGAGATACATGAGAACACAGGAAGTAAAAGCAGGAGTCCTGCCTCACCATTCAGTAAGATCACAGCTGATTTTACTTAATTACTTTCACACATTAGCCCCATATCCCTCAAATCCCTCCAAATTCTGTTTTAATGATATCCCCTCCCGATCTTCTAAACTCTAGTGAGTAGAGGCTTAGCCTGCTTAATCTCTCCTTAGACAATGTTTGTCTCAAGAATCAATCTACTGAACTTTTGTTGCACTCCCACTTTTGCAAGTACATCTTTCTCAATCTTACAATATATTCCAGGTGCAGTCTCATAAGAACTTAAGGAATAGGAGCAAGAGGAGGCCATCTGGCCCATCAAACCTGCTCTGCCATTCAATAAGATCATGACTGATCTGGCTGTGGACTCAGCTCCACCTACCTGCCTGCCTTTTCCCCAGAACCCTTAATTCCCTTACTATGCAAAATCTATCTAATTGTGCCTTGAATACATATATTTAATGAGGTAGCCTCTACTGCTTCCCTGGGCAGAGAATTCCACAGATTCACTATCTCCAGAGAAGCAGTTCCTCCTCATCTCCATCCTAATTCTATTCCTCTGAATCTTGAGGCTATGTCCTCTACTTCTAGTCTCACCCACCAGTGGAAACAACTCTCCTGCCTCTATGTTATCTTTCATAAATTTTAAGTGTCTCTATAAAATCCCCTCTCATTCTTCTGAATTCCAGCAAGTAGAGACTTATTCTCTCCTCATAGGCTAATCAACCTGGTGAACCTCCTCTGTACCGCCTCCAAAGCCAGTGCATCTTTTCTCTGTTAAGGAGATCAGGACTGCATAGTACTCCAGATGTGGCCTCACCAGTACCCTGTACAGTTGCAGCATAACCTCCTTGCTCTTAAATTTAATCCCTCTAGCAATGAAGGCCAAGGTTCCATTTGACTTCTTGATAGCCAGCTGCACCTGCAAACCAACCTTCTGCAGTTCATGCACCAGCACTCCCAAGTCCCTCTGCACAACAGCATGCTGCAATCTTTTACCATTTAAATAATAACCTGATTTTATTTTTCCTTCCAAAGTGGATGACCTCACATTTACCAACATTGTACTGCATCCGCCAGATCCTTGCCCACTCAATTAACCTATCTATATCCCTGAAGACTCTCCGCATCCTCCACACAATTTGCTTTTCCACTCAATTTCGTGTCATCAACAAACTTAGATATGCTACACTTGGTTCCCTCTTCCAAATCGTTAATGTATATCATGAACAGTTGTGGGTCCAGCACTGACTCCTGCAGCACCCCGCTTATCACTGATTGCCAATCAGAGGAACACCCATTTATCCCAACTCTGCCTTCTATTGGTTAACCAATCCTCTATCCATGCAAATACCTTACCTCCAACTCCATGCATCCTCATCTCATGGACAAGTCTTTTATGTGGCACCTTATCAAGCACCTTCTGGAAATCCAAGTATACAACATCCACCCGTTCCCCTCTATCCACTGCACTCATTAAATCCTCAATGAACAGCAAGTTTGTCAAACAGGACCTGCCCTTCTTGAATCCATGCTGTGTCTGCCTGATGGAACCATTTCCATCCAGATGTCTCACTATTTCTTCCTTAATGATAGCTTCAAGAATTTTTCACAACCACAGGCATTAAGCTAATTGGCCTGTAGTTACCTGCCTTCTGCCTACATCTTTTTTTTAAAAAAAATTGAAAGGAAGCAGTGGTGTGATGGTTGTCTTCTAATCTGCCAGGACCTGCCCAGATTCTAGAGAATTTTGGTACATTATCACAAATGCCTCTACTATAACTTCCTCCATTTCTTTCAATACCCTGAGATGCATCCCATCAGGACCAGTGGACTTGTCTATCATTAGGCCTACTAGTATGCTCAGCACTACCTCTTTAGTGATAATATTGAGGTCCTCATCTCCCATCACATTCATAACACCTCTTTGGCATGTTAGACACGTCCTCCACCATGAAGACTGACACAAAATAGTCGTACAAAGCCTCAGGCATTTCTATATTACCCAATATTAATTCCCCTTTCTCATCTTCCATGGGACCTACGTTCACTTTATCCACCCTTTTCTACTTCATATACTGTAATTATAAAAACTTACCATCTGGTTTTATATTTTGTTCTACCTTACTTCCATAATATCTTCCTTTTCTTTATTGCTTGCTTAGTGGTTCTTTGTTGCTTTTTAAAAGTTTTCCTAATCTTCCAGTTTCCCCATGACTCTTAGTGACTTTGCATGCATGAGCTTTTAGTTTGATGCCTTCCTTTATTTCTTTAGTTATCCAAGGCTGGCTCCCTCCACCATTACTGTCCTTGCTCTGAACTGGAATATATTTTTGTTGAGCACTGAAAAATCTCTTTGAAAGTCTTCCATTGTTCCTCAACTGTCCCACCATGTAGCCCATGTTCCCAGTCTACACAAGCCAACTCCTCCCTCATTGCTTTGTCATCTCCCTTATTTAGACATAATACACTGGTTTTAGATTGAACTATTGCACCCTCCATTTGTATGAGAAATTCAATCATACTGTGATCACTTTCTAAGAGGATCCCAACTACAAGATCATTAATTTTACCCATCTCATTGCACAGGACCAGATCCAAGAAAACACATTTCCTTGTAGGTTCAGTAACATGCTGTTCAAGAAAGCTATCATGGATGCATTCCATGAAGTCCTCCTCAAGATCACCTCGACCAACCTAATTCACCCAATCTATGTGCAAGTTGAAGTCCCCCATGACAGCTGCTGTTCCATTCTTGCATTCATCATATTTCTTTGTTGCCTGTGTCACTGTGATATTATTTGGGGGCCTATAGACAACTCCTGCCAGTGATAGTTTTTTCCTCTTTACTATTCCTAATCCCTACCCAGATGGATTCAACATTCTGATTTAAATCTTATAAGATTTAATCTTATATAGTCTCACTATCATCCTGATCTCATCCTTAATTAAGAGCACTACCCCACCTCCCTATCCGTGCGTATTACCTGATACCCTCGATATTTAATTCCCAATCATCTCCAACCTGCAACAGTCACTAAATCATACCACTTTGTACTGATTTGCACCACAACTTTTGAATACTACAGGCATTCAGATAAAGTGCCCTTACACTCATTGCCCTTTTAAAATCTAGTAATCTTTGTCTCTTTTGCATTTGACTTTTCTGTATTCTGCTCTTACTTTTCTCTTTTCTAACTTTTGCTTTGGTCTCTACATTGTTTCCTTCTGTCTTTCTGCATGGATTCCCATCCCCCAGCCATTTTAGCTTAAACACTCCCCAACAACACTAGCAAATGATCCCCTAGGAGATTGATCCAGGTCCTGCCCAGGTGTAGACTGGCCAGTTTGTACTGGTCCCATCTACCCCAGGAATCTGAAACCCTCCCTCTCAACACTGCTCAAGCCACATATTCATCCTAACTATTCTGCTATTCCTACTCTGACGAGCATATGGCACAGGTAGCAATCCTGAGATTACTACTTTTGAGGTTCTACATTTTAATTTATCGCCAAGCTCCCTAAATTAGGCTTGTAAGACCTCATCGCACTTTTTTCCTATATCGTTGGTACCTACATGCACCACAACAACTGGCTGTTCATCCTCCCTATTCAGGATGCCCTGCAGCCACTCCAAGACATCCCTGACCTTTGCACCCAGGAGGCAACACCAACCAGGAGTCCCATTTGTAGTCACAGAAGCCCAGTATATTCCCCTTACCATTATAACTCCGCCACTCTTTTTCCTGCCCTCCTGTGCAGCAGAGCCACTCACGGTGCCATGATCTTGGCTACTGGTGCCTTCCCCTGATGAGCCATCTCCCCCAATAGTATCCAAAGTAGTATGTGTTTTGGAGGGAAATGACCACAGGTGACTCCTGCACTACCTTCATAGAACACAGAAAAATTACGGCATAATTCAGGCCCTTCAGCCCACAAAGCTGTGCCGAACATGTCCCTACCCTAGAAATTTCTAGGCTTACCCATAGCCCTCTATTTTTCTCAGCTCCATATACCTATCTAACAGTCTCTTGAAAGACCCTATCATATCCACCTCCACCACCGTTTCCGGAAGCCCATTCCACGCACTCACCACTCTGAATAAAAACTTACCCCTGACATTTTCTCTATATCTACTCCCCAGCACCTTAAACCTATGTCCTCTTGTGGCCACCAATTCAGCCCTGGGGAAAAGCCTCTGACTGTCTACCCTATCAATACCTCTCATCATCTTATACACCTCTATCAGGTCCCCCCTCACACTCCATCTCTCCAAGGATGAAAGGCCAGCTTCCCGCAACCTGCTTTCATAAGGCATGCTCCGCATTCCAGGCAGCATCCTTGTAAATCTCCTCTGCACCCTATGGCTTCCACATCTTTCCTGTAGAGAGGCGACCAGAACTGAGCACAATACTCCAAGTGGGGTCTGACCAGGGACCTATATAGCTGCAACAATACCTCTCAGCTCCTGAATTCAGTTCCCCGATTGATGAAGGACAATACTCTATATGCCTTCTTAACCACAGAGTCAACCTGCGCATCCGCTTTGAGCATCCTATGGACTCAGACCCCAAGGACCTCCACACTGCCAAGAGTCCTACCATTAATACTATATTCCGCCAACATATTTGACCTACCAAAATGAACCACTTCACACTCATCTGGGTTGAACTGCATCTGTCACTTCTCAGCCCAACTCTGCATCCTATCTATGTCCTTCTGTAACCTCTGACAGCCCTCCAAACTATCCACAACACACCCAACCTTCATATCATCCGCAAACTTATTAACCCACCCCTCTACTTCCTCATCCAGGAGGTTTATAAAAATCACAAAGAGTAAGGATCCCAGTACAGATCCCTGAGGTACACCACTGGTCACCAACCTCCACTCAGAATACAACTTTTCAACAACCACTCTTTGCCTTCTGTGGGCCAGCCAGTTCTGGATCCACATTGCAATGTCCCCTTGGATCCCATGTCTCCTCACCTTCTCCATAAGCCTCGCATGGGGTACCTTATTAAATGCCTTGCTGAAATCCATATACACTACATCTACTGCTCTCCCTTTATTGATGTGCTTAGTCACATCCTCAAAAAATTCAATCAGGCTCGTAAGACAGGACCTGCCCTTGATAAAGCCATGATGACTATTCCTAATCATATTATACCTCTCCAAATGTTCATAAATCCTGCCTCTCAGGATCTTCTCCATCAGCTTACCAACCACTGAGGTAAGACTCACTGGCCTATAATTCCCTGGGCTATCCCTACTCCCCTTCTCAAATACGGGAACAACATCCGCAACCCTCCAATCTTCCGGAACCTCTCCTGTCTCCATCAACTACGCAAAAATCGTCATCAGAGGCTCCGCAATCTCCTCCCTCGCCTCCCACAGCAACCTGGGGTACATCTAATCTGGTCCCAGCGACTTATCTAACTTGATGCTTTCCAAAGGTTTCAGCACCACCTCTTTTCTAATATCTACATGCTCAAGCCTTTCAGGCCACTGCAAGTCCCCACTACAATCCCCCAGATCTTTTTCCATGGTGAATACTGACGTAAAGTATTCATTAAGTACCTCCGCTATTTCTTCCAGATCCATACACACTTTCCCACTGCTGCACTTGATAGGCCCTATCCTTTCAGAACTCATCCTCTTACTCTTCACATACTTGTAGAACACCTTGGGGTTTTCCTTAATCCTGCCCGCCAAGGCCTTCTCACGTCCCCTTCTGGCTCTCCTGCTACTGCTCTGCCTGTTGGTCACCCATTCCCTATCTTTCCTTAGACCTTTAAACTGCAGTGTGACCAACTCACTAAACAGGTTATCCACAACACTCTCAGCATCACTAATGCTCAAATTGAATCCACACACAGCCCTAGTGCCATCATGCAGTCTGTCAGGAACCATAGCTGGACACTTCCTGTACACAGTCATCAGGGACTCTGGCAGCCTCCAAGTTCCCACATTGCACAGGAGGAGCATGACACAAGCCTGAACTTGCTTGCTATGTCTAAAAGCTTTGAGGAATAAGTTCCAACTAGCTTAGGAAGTAGCAGTAAAACCTTACCCTAGTATTGCTTGCCCTCCTCACCAAAGCCCACTCTTAGACAAACAGCAACACTTTGACTAGACAGAAGCTCCTCTCAAAACAGCTGCTCCACTAAACCCTACCTTCCTTTTGTTAGCTGAGTTACCACACCCATAGCCAATCAGAAATAACTTTTTAAAAAGTTGTTTAAAAAAAACTACTTTTTTTTTAGAAAAGCTGCTAACTCTTCCTGTCCGCTGCTCAAGCTGCAAAAAAAAAGGCCCAATATTCACCAAAGCCCACACTTAGACAACCAACAGCACTTATCTCTCATCATTTAGAAAATACATTGCTTTTCTACTTTTTCTATCAAAGCAGATGACTTAACATTTTTCCTCATTATGATCGTGCATCTGTGGCTCAGAGGAATAACTTCCCCAGGCTAAGCTACAATCTTTTGTGTAAATTGCTTGAATACCTTTGGTTACAAACAAGAGTACTTATAATTTCAAGATAATTAATTGACTAAACTAACACTGCAAGGCATTTTGAAAATATAACTTTATTTTCTATCAAAAGGATTGTTTTGAAAAGTGACTTTGTACATTTGGAAGTCCATATTAATTTTGTAAGCTATTAGTTTCATTTTTTCCTACATTTTATAAAAACATCGACACTTTAATATTGCATTTATTCTTCAGAATGTGTTTGAATAATCCTTGGATTATGAAACATACTATACAATAGCATTTTTCTATCCTTATGTTAAACTTTATTGGCTTAAGTCTCATTTTTAAGTTTCTCGAGTATTCTTACCACTGCTGGGTTCAATCAACATAATTCAAACAGTATTGCCTAGATTAATTCAAAGGTGCATTGAGATGGCAATTGATTATTACAGAAGCACATTTTGCCTTCCAAATTGATTGCTGTACTTGCATGTTAGTTTTCAGTGATTTGTGTGTAACGACACCCAGATCATTTTGGACACCAATATACAGTATCCAATCTCTTGACATTTAGAAAATACACTGCTTTTCTATTTTTTTCTACCAAAGATAAGGTATCCTTATTAGTCACATGTACATTGAAACACATAGTGAAATGCATCTTTTGTGTAGAGTGTTCTGGGGGCAGCCCGCAAGTGTTGCCACGCTTCCGGCACCAACAATAGCATGCCCACAACTTCCTAACCCGTACATCTTTGGAATGTAGGAGGAAACCGGAGCACCCGGAGGAAACCCCCTTAACATTTTTCCACATCTCCAGTATGTGTTCATTGGAAACAAAGGATCCAAGTTGGTATCTGATTCACAAATGCACTTCTGTGGCATGGGTAGAGGTGAATACCATCTGCTGCTCAACCTGCTGAGTTCCTCCAGCAGATTGTTTGTTGCTCAAGATTCCACCATCTGCAGTCTCTTGTGTCCCCTGTCATTAGTTCCCCATAACCAGCATATGCTTCCTTTTTTCTATTTATTCAACACTCAATATCCCTCATCATCCACGGTTCCTATATTTGTTTTCCCTGGCTTTTACCTTTGCAGGAACATGTTGACCTTGAACTCTAGTTGTTTCTCCTTTGAATGTGCAGATGTAAACTTACCTGCAAGTAGATGCTCCCTATCTACCTTTGCCAGGTCCTTCCTTATGTTAATGAAATTGGTGTTACTCCATTTCAAGACCTTAATTAATGGTCCATCCCTATCCTTTTCCATCACGGTTTTAACATACATGGAGTTATAGTCACCATCTCCAAAATGCTCTCTCATTGACATTCTCCAAGATAAGGTCCAGTAGTGCTCAGTCCCTCATTGATCTACCTATTTACTGCATCAAAAAGCTCTCTTGGAAACACCTCTAAAAATGTGATCCCAGTAATTATTGGGGAAATTGAAATCCTTCAGTACGATAAGCTTATTTTTATTGCACCTCTCTGATATCTACGTACATTTCTGTTCCTCTATCTCCTGTTGACTGTTGGGAGGTCTGTAGTATACCCCCAGTAACGTGACAACACCCTTTTTGTTTCTAATCTTGACCCATTTTAGGAGCTTCCTAGGGTATCCTCCCTGGTTTAAGAGACATTTGGACAGGATCATGGATAGGAAAGGTTTAGAAGGACATGGGCCAAATGGGCTCAGGAAGGCACCTTGATCACATAGATGAATTGGGCCAAAGGACCAGCGTCTGTGCTGTATAACTCTATGATTCTAATACTGAAGTAATGCAATCTTTGACTAACAACGCAATACCACCTCCCCTTTTACTTCCCCTTCTGTCTCAGCTGAAAATTCTATACTCTGGGAGTTACCAGTCCTGCCAATCCTTCAACCATGTCTCAGTGATGGCAACAGTATCACAGACCTCCATTTTGATTAAAGCTTTGAGTTCTTTTACTTTACCAGTTATACTCCTTGCATTAAAAGAGATGCAATTTAGCTTTGAATTCCCTTGAAGTACATTTACTTGCATGTTCTGCCTACTGGACTTACTATTTCTTCTTTAAGTGATTGTACCTCTCCATTTGAACAACTACACTGACCTCTCCCCCCCTTCCCCCTGCCAACTCAGTTTAATCCTTCCTCAATAGTGTTAGCAAACTTCCCAGCAATAATGTTGGTCCCACCCTGGTTGTGGTGCACCCCATCCCATTTGGACAGATCCTGCCAATGGTCCAGGAATTTAAAGCCCATCCATGTCAAGTTAAGTCTAGTTTTTTGTCATGTGCACAAGTAGAGTGAAGCACAGTATAATGAAAAACTTGTTTGCAGTAGCATCAGAGGCACGTTAGGTACAGACAAAACACAGAATATAAATTATACTTAAAAATTATACCATACTGTGAAAAAAGACTGTGCAAAAACAAGACATTCGTGCAAAAAAAACCAAAAGACACAATGGAAGACAAGTCCTCCTGCACCATCCCTTCAGCCGCGTATTCATCTGACCTATCAGGAGGAGGAGGAGAATTACCAGAAGTTCCCCACAGAAACTTCGGCTAGAGGTAGGTACAATCCGAACCATTGTTTTGCAGAAACAAAAAAATTCAATATCCAGAGAGATAAATGATAGAAATTCTGCTGCTGAAAGGTAATCAGCCATTGAAATTCTGGAACTGTAAGAGCATTTTGGCTCAAGTATCATGACAACAAATTCCAGTCAGGTTATTCATTAAACCCAAGCAATCAGCAACGATTATTGAACATACCAATGCAGGCCACATATAGTCACCATGACATGATGTCGCATGCTCCCCACACAGTCTTCCTGAAGTATTTGCCAGCTCCTGACTACCTCCTCAGCTTTCAATAATACTTACAGATTTTTAATCCTTTCCACATGGTTACAGAAAAAATAGGGGTCAGCTTGGAAGATGAGGCTACAAGAAAGCTGCTTGTGGTTTGTGACTCATTTATGGACTGGTAGAATTACTAAATCTAAAACTCTTCCTTCTTCTGCAATGTAGACCTATAAACTGATTTTCTTTCCTTCTCCTAAGTTGGTTTAGAAAGAAATAAGTGTAGGAACAGGAAGAGGGCATTTAGCTCCTTTAAACTGATCTGCTACTCCATAAGATCATGGGTGCTCCATGTCCAAATTCCTATTCCCAATTTTTCTGCATATCCCATGATTTCTGAAGTTAACAAAAATCTATCAATCTCAGAATTAAAATTCACAACTGAGACACAAGAGACTGCAACTGTTGGAACCTGGAGCACAAACAATCTGCTGGAGGAACTCAGCGGGTCAAGCAGCCTCTGTGGGAGGAAAGGAATTGTCAATGTTTCGAGTCGAAACCCTGCATCAGCACTGAGGGTGAAGAAGCAAGATGGCCAGTATAGAGGAGAGGGAGAGTAGTGAGACAGGAGTCCGGGTGATTGGTGGACTGAGGAGGGGTGTAAGATGACAGGCAGGTAGGGGAGGGGAGCAGGGGTGGAATTGGGAGACAGTGGAGGGTGAGTGATGGATGGAAGCAGACAAAGAAAAGAGATAAAGAAATTGAGAGACACATGGAGTGAGGTGTGGAGAGGGATGTGTAAAGGTTGTAGGCAGCTGCTGGAGGGAGGAACACAAAGGGCCACCAGGGCTAGACTCTGATAGGTAAAGGAGGTGATAATGGGGACCATTAGGAGAGAGGTGAAAGGCAGATGGAACCAGAACCAGAAATGGGGGGGGGGGTGTTGCTGGGAGCCAGTGGGTGAACTGTGAGTGGCAGGGGAATGAAGATGGGTGATGGGGTGCTGGGGAGTGGTTTAGGTGAAAGGGGACAATAATGGGAGGACCGGAGGAGAATTGGAAGGAGAGAGAGAGGGGTGAAAGGGGGTGGGGGGAGGTGGAAAGAACCCACGGAGGGGAGAGTGAGCTGAAATTGGGAAATTCAATGTTCATGCCATAGGGTTGTAGACTACCCAGGTGGAATATGAGGTGTTGTTCCTCTAGTTTGCATTGGGCCTCACCCTGGCAATGGAGAAGGCTGAAGATGGACAGGTCAGTGTGGGAATGGGAATGGGAATGGGAATGGGAATGGGAATAGGAATGACATGCAACTGGGAGCTCGGGATGGCCATTGCAGACCGGGTGTAAGTACTCTGCAAAACGGTCGCCCAGTGTGCACTTGGTCTCATCGATGTAGAGGAGGCCACAGCGAGAGCACCAAATGCAGTAGACGAGGTTGGAGGAGGTGCACATGAAACTTTGCCTCACCTGTTTAGGTCCCTGGATGGTGGTGAGGGAGGAGGTGTAAGAAGAAAACTCACAATGGACCTGGTCTCAAATGCCCATTTGCAATATCGGGGTCCAGATTTCTACCACTTCCTTACTTTATTCCTTAAAGACCTGGTTCTGATTCCTCGGCTGTCCCTTGTGTACCCAACCAGTTTAAACAGTTTTCCCTGACTACCCTATCAGTTCATCCTAATAGCTTGAAAACATCATTCAAATTAACATATTGAATTCGAGGAAACACAAGTCATGTTTTATGTAAATACTCCTTGTAATTTAAACCTCAGAGTCCAGGTATCATTCCAGCTATATTCCTTCCAAGATTTCCCTCCAAATCTTTCCTAAGATGTCTAAGATGTGGTGCTTAGAAATGCTCACAGTGCTCCAGCTGTGGTCTAACCAGGACTTTATACAGCTGTGGCATAACATTAACCCTTTGCATCCACTAGACCTCAACTTCTTCTTGCTTTCACCATCTTTTTAGGTCCAAAGTAGATAAACGCAGGTGTTAAAATTCAGGTTATTGGCAAAATTCATTTGGATACATAGCTCTCTATTCTACTGTCCAAACAATTTATAAAGATGGTAAATAGTAGTAGTTCCAACACAAATTCTTACAGGATCTATGACCTATGACCACATTATCCACATGAATACCTGCCTATTATGTCCACTCCCTATCTCCAGCTGTCCATCCAGTAATCTAGCCTTGTAAATAATTTCCCTTGATTCTCCTGAGTTTCAACTTCAACTAACATTCCCATGTAATCACAGATGCTGCCTGGCCCACTGAGTTCCTCCAGCATCATAGTGTTTTTCATTCCCATGTAGTTCTTTGGATTTATCCTCATGCAAATCCACCAACATTGGGGTTGCCCTGCCAACATGTCTCTCACACTTCTGGTTAAAATACAAGTGAGAGCTTGGAGTGTGATCCTTCTTTCACTCTCTCTCAAATCCCCAGCAATCTTTTCTTCTTCCTGAGATCTGTAAGCTATGAACCATTTTAGCTTCACAGAACCTGGCTGCCATTATAAGACAAATTAAAGCTAAATGTTCTTGTATAATGAAGAGGCTGGTGAGAGCACAGGTGGAACGTTCTGATGTTGTGGCAAGACCTTAACTCTTGTCAATAATTCACAGAGATATTACAGCTGCTCTGACCATGATTTGGTATCATCTAACATCTATAGATGGAAAATCACAAGCAATGCAATGCCAATTTTCCAATAAGCTCAGGGCCTGAGAAAAGTTCTGTTCAACTTATCCACTAAGTTTATGATTTAGGCAGAACAAATCCTAGAATCCACATGAAATTAGTGATGCCTTGATTGATATTTTTCTATCCCATAAACATATTTGTAACTGGAGATTAGAGGGTGTCAAATGTTGTGAAAAGCACAAACCTGGTAATTCCAGGCCAATTACCCTAATGATCAGAGTTCATTAATTATTTAAAAGGATGAGAACATAAAGAATAGCAGCAAGGCAAGGCATCTAGTCCCTTGAACTTGCTCCATTATGTCATCAGATGATGACTGATCAGACCTTAACTTCAACACTTTTCTGCCTGCTCTCCGTAGCCCACCTTCATCTTACGGTCCAAAACATCCATCTCATCCTTAAATGTATTCAATGACTCAGCTCTCTAAAATAGAGAATTGCAAAGATTCAAGCCCCTCTGGAAGAAAAAGTTCCTTCTCTTCTCCATTGTAAACCTGTGGCCCTTTATTCTGATACTAGAATGTCTGGTCAGTTCAACATTTAAATTTGCTTGAGAGAAAGTGCTAAGCTTCGGATTCTTCAGTGTCGACACCTCCACCAGACCACCAACTAGGGGAAAGTTTAACTTTCAATAACAATAAATTATATTGAGTAGAAGATGTAAATTAGGTTTAAATATTTTACCCAACTTTGATACTTTAATGAAGTGGAAGAAGTAGTTTCGGACTTCTGCCTCATATTTCTGTGATTCAACATGCAAAGCACACTAGATTAAGGCCACCCACATTATGGTGGTTTGTGATTCACTTGTGCACTGGATTTATAGATTGTACCTGACCTCCAACTGCCCATTGACGAGATATAGGCAAAAAATAGACAAGTGAGTTGAATTAATCCAACCATTCCAACCTGTTTACCCACCCAACACCAGGGACATGCATAGAAATTTAAATTTGGCCATTTTTGAAGCATCCTTATCATGATGGTGCAAACACGTTTGTGTCCATAACCTTGTGTTTTTCATTTTATTGGATGATCTCAGTTGCCTCTGTGTGACCTTCATTCCCTCACTCCCAACCCTTGCCCTTGCCCCTGACCAACATGATTTGAGCCTCCTGGATCCTGACATCCAGGGAAACACTTACTCTTGACATTACTGAAGTTGAGGCTCATCAAAGTGATGCATCCCTCCATCGACAAACTGTCCTCTCCAATATAACTTGTTCTTCAAGCGGGTAAAGCCACTGGAAATTTTGTTTCATAACTAAGTTTTTTGCTCCTCAATCCTGGTGACAAATCTCTATTGTCTGCAGAAAAAACAAAATCATCTAAATCTTAGCAGAATGACATCAGAACCCAGAGCTCCTCATAAGTCCTGAAGAAGGTCCTGATCCAAAACATTGACTACCTGCTTTTCTGCATGGATGCTGCCTGGCCTGCTGAGTTCCTCCAGCATCACAGTGTTTTTCATCTAGATATTCCAGTATCTGCAGTCCTTTGTTTCTCTAATAAAGTATTCGTGGTTACTGTGGAAAAGAACAAAGCATTTTTGTCTCTGATACATTTTGCTGTTGATTCATTCTTTTCTTGTTACGGCAGCATTTAGAGGGTTAATACTGTTGAAGTTGGTGTTATATAGGGTCAGTTGCTGATCAATTCAATCTCCAGACGCCAGCATCTGATGGATTTGGATCTGAATTACAGCTCTCAGATCACAATATAAATGACGTCTTCTTAATTTAGGTCTCAAAAGGCAAAGCTAGACATGGAAAACTTTTTAAATACATTAGGCTTCTCCCTGATCAGTTGCCCCTCCTGGACATAATAATATGAAAAATATGTTTAATTGCTGCAAAATTACCCAAAATGTTTCTTAGCACAGGCAGTGTAACATCACAACATCATCACATTAACTAGTCTCTCGGGAATCAGAGGCGCCAATGTGAATGCCCTCACCAAAATCAAAGCAAAAAGAAAAGCAAACTTTGAGTTCAAGCAATAGAACCAAAATATACCTTTAAACAAATGGCCCAATGTGACTGGGTACACTTCAATACATATAATGAGATGGTACAGAAGTACTTTGCTACAATAAAACAAAGTTGTATTAATATGCTATTATTTATTAATTTTAAAGATATTGACATCAGTCTATCTCACAAAACATTCCCCAGTATTTTTCTGATTAGGTATTGAATCTGGCTACTTGTCAGTTTGACATCTCAGTTCAATAGGGAGAGACTGAGAGATCAGTCAAATGTATTTGAACACTAATGTACGTGGCAGCTGTGCATGGGCCGACATTGTTTTAATTCCTCTTTGTTCTGGGAAATAGGGGAAAATTTAGCTCAAATCTTTTAGGACTGAGGGTGGGAGAGTGGGGAGTGTAACTTCATGATTCTTTGTTCATTTTTTGTGCAGTTCTGTTGCCTGAAGCTGTTCGGTGTGAGCGTTATGGCTGTCAGTCCTCACTCAGTTTTCTGAAGCAATTATTAAAAGGCTTACACACAAGGTGCTGCTCAGTGACTTTGCTTAATGTAAAATTTTAATATAGAAGAAGCAATTGTTTTATTCTACATTCAGAGAAGGAATATTAAGTTGGGATCGTAAAATTGGTGAATATGTTAAATGCAAAGCTAGCTAATAATAAATTAACAGCTATTTTATAACAACTTGTTACACTGACTTCCAAGTTGCTGCAAATCTCATTACTAAGCACCATAATGTACAAATGGGTTTAAACAGATGAAACTTGTTTGAATTCACACCATATATTAATTCAGATACAAAAGTTAGAATTTCTAAGTTATCTCCCTCTGGTTTATGCATGTTAGGCACAGCATGTAATCTGTTTTTAATGTGACTGAACTGATGCCACAAGAATGTATTTAAGGAAACAGTAAATACAGATCGTGTCTTAGTGTGGTTAACAAAACCTGAAGTATTCAATAATGAGGGAAGAGACACCAGACAACTGACTATTTTGTGCTGTGCCTAAAGTTCTGAGATTAATTTCACACCTGTTTTAAACTAGTGTAACTGCACAGGATTTAGCTGTATGGCTCTTTAGCCTGGGTGTAGGAACATCAGAACAAGGTTCTTACCTGTTCTGAATGTCAGTACTGACCTCTCACTTCAAGGCCTGCTTGGAAAACACATCGGGTGCCTCTTTCAGGCTGCTTTTTTTCTATTTTCTTTCTTCCTAAATCACTTTGTTTTCAGAGTGCCAGTGCGATAGACGAAAATACAAATGGGTGCCCACTGGTTGGCAGGGACATGGCGGGCCAAATGGCTTGTTTCCATGCTGTATGACCCTGTGCAGCTTTCACTTTTTAGATACAGATGTATGCACTGCCGGTGGTTTCTGTTTTTATTCATTTTGTGATGCCTAAAAAGGAAGAATAGGATCTGAGTCTGAACGACAGACTGCTGTTGGCGGTCAGTGATATGAGAAAGAGGACAAAAATCTTAGGAGGATATTTCAACTTGACTGCCTCTAGTGAAATAAAGCATGCAGGATGTCTGGTTGAATATACGACCCTATCAGCTGGGTTGACAGGTTCCCTGATCTCAAGTCCTTCCTGCTACCACTCCTCAATTCATCTGCACCCTAGCAGTTGACCCTCTTGCCTTTCACCAGAAGGCTCTGGATTCAAGACTCATGCTATTAGCTTGAGCATCAAAATCTGTGCTAATACTCCAGTCCTCTCTTTTAGATGAGGCATTGTCAGGTCAACATAAAAGGCCCCAAGATGCAACCATTTGATTAAGAGCCATGGAGTTAACTGTAGTGTCCTCATTGATATTTGTCCCTCAGCATCAAAAAAAAATTAAAGGGTTATCTAGCCATTATCACATTGCTGTTTTGTAGGAGCTTACTGTGTCCAAGTTGGCTGCCACAGTGCTTATACTTCAGGATATGATCAAACACTTTATGCTCAAAGGCTATGAAATGATTGATGACATCCTAAAACTGTGAAAGAAACTGTTCATCCTATTTCATTCATTGTTTCTATGAGATATATAATAACAAAAAACAACCTCCCTTCCATTTGCCCTCTTGGTAGAATCATGGCTAAATTCAGCAAGAACCGCCTAAAGCCGGCCTCAGGATTTACCTTCATCTAATGGAAAAGTCACAACAGGCACATGAGGAGGTACAAGGACAGATGACTAAAGACTTGATCGAAGAGGTAGGAGAAAAGAAAGGTAGAGAGTCAGGGTGGTTTTGATGGGACTTCCAGAACTTAAGGCCTTGGCAGCTGAAGGAACAGCCACCAATAGTGGATAATTAAATTCAGGGATACACCAGTAGCTCGATCTCAAAGTGGATATATCAGAGGTTGAAGGATATTACAGCAGTAGAGAGATGTGGGAGAACAGGAGGAGGTTTTAAAGCAAGGACAATAACTCAAACTGTATCCAAGGCAATTTGGTTGTTCATGTCCTGGTGCACAACACTCTTATTATCTTGCTACTTTGACCAAGCATTCTTCAAAATTAAAAAAAAACTGTTAAAAGGATTTAAGTGCATAAAATTGTGATCTCAGATTGTGGCAGCTCCTGTGATCACACAAACTAATGTCTACAGCAACATCAAACACTAGTTCAATTCTTTATGTATTAATCACTTCCCTTCTGTACCATATAATTTTCCATTCAGTTAAAAAATATTCACTACTCCAATGAAAATAGGTTGGAATGGATACATTACACAGAAGGTCTGGAAGAAGTGTGGATACCTATCTCACCACCAGAGAAAAAATATCAGGCCCAATTCTTACTCTTCACAGAAAGCCAGTAGGAGCAGATGGGAATCCTGAATGCAAATCTCCTTTATAACAGAGTGAGGTTTGATCAGGCAAGGCTTGCTCGATAAAAGCTCAGTACCAAACAAAACTTCAGACCCTTCATGGCCTCAATAGCATGAGGTCCAGTTCTTAGCTACAAGTCACTATTCAGCTAAGACCAAAATGGGTCTATGGGAGAGGAGGAGGAACTGGAGCAGATGGTCTAGAACTTCTCTTATGAAGCTTGAGGTGAGGGTGAGGAAAAGGAGCTAATGTTTCTTCTGCTCACAGAGCAAACATAAAAATGAAGGATGTTCAATGCCTTTTTCAGGTACTGTCTCCTCAATTATCTTCATCCAAAGGAAGCAACACAACAGCTCTTATTACTTAAAGAAAGATCACATCATTTAAAGAAAGATCTCCTGGTAGACCCTTTTGTCTCCTTCAAGCACTAAAAATTGCAGACAAGGCATGTTGTGGTTCAAGGGCACTTAGAGACCAGAGATGTAGATGCAACAAGCCTTTATTCAATCAATCTTAACACAAGCATATATACAGGGGAGATCAAGTGGAAGAGTTGCTCTGAGAATCCAAATACATTGAATGTTATAATTTTTAGATATAATAATACATGACAGGTGATTGTTACCCAGAAGATATGGCCATGACCATTTTTGGTGAGGCTATGTGGAGTCAGGTAAGCTGTTCTGAAACCACCCAATAGTCCTGCACATAATTTTGAGACAGACAGCCCCTCTTGCTATCTATGTCTCTATGGTGTCAAATACCTTAATTTTAAAATGTATAATAACCCTTATGCCTGGTCCATTGACACCTAGACGGCTGCCTATCAATAGCTGTTCTCATCCATCTAGTATAATCCACATCTTTCTATACTACCTTGATCCATTGTTTTCCCTTATCTTGATCTCATTGATGGGCTGTGGCTTGGGGTTTTGATGGGGCTGTGAAGGTATTGAACAGCCCTGAGCCTCATCTGTCTCAACATAGCCCATTATGTCACCTGAAAATTTGACCAAACATCCCAGACTGCCTCATGGTCATGTCAGTATTACTCTGTTCTAATATCGGTACACACGGGCATGTTGAAGAACTAATATTGTCTGTTTAAGTGGCGTGATTACTTTCCAGGACCACTTGTGCCAATTGGCTGCTTGCTGTGTAAACATATCATGGTTACTTTCAAGAGTGATTATTTCAAGTGGCTGCAGTCTAGATCAATCGTATGCAGCTGTTGTTCTAATAGAGAATGGTCACAGCAGTGTAGCGGTTAGCGTAACGCTTTACAGTGCCAGCGACCTGGGTTCAATCCGGCCACTGTCTGTAAGGAGTTTGTACGTTCTCCCCGTGTCTGCGTGTGTTTCCTCCGGGTGCTCCGGTTTCCTCCCACATTCCAAAGACGTACAGGTTAGGAAGTTGTAGGCATGCTATGTTGGCGCCGGAAGCGTGGCGACACTTGCGGGCTGCCCCCAGAAAACTACGCAAAAAGATGTATTTCACTGTGTGTTTTGATGTTCATGTGACTAATAAAGATATCTTAACTTATCTTATCTTATCTCTTCTTAGCTATGAAATATCACAAGTACCTAGTGATTTCAATGCTGATCACTGCTTGTAAGAATCAATAAAAAACTTGGGTTTTATGATATAATATAGAAATTCAGTTGAAGTAGCTTGGAGGCTGGTTCTTGCTTATATCAGTGGTTTTTATATTATGCACTCTCTAATACATATGGTATTAAATATATACCCTCTGATATTTACAATCTGATACATCTCTCTACTCCCTAACTGGGATCTATGTTATATTTAGGTAGGTTAGTTACCTGGATAATTTTAATTGCCTGTTCCTACTTTTGCTGGTCGAATTGTAATCACCCATGGAAATTTTCAATGGCAGCAGTCAACTGGGGCTCATTTCGGTTGGCAGGTGAAGTTGGAGGCCTGGGTATACAGAGACCACCTGCTGGCACAGGATAGCAAGGGTGAGGGAGGGTCTTGTAACAAAGGTGGGAGGAAGTTATTCAGCAGAGGCCTGAACTTTACTGGTGTGCCCAAGAGAAGTGCTTCTGCTGCTACTTGCCTCTTTCTGGAAAGGCATTGTACTTTCCTTCTGTCCTCAGGTTATGGGATTGTTGAGCATCAAGATTACAGTCAGTGTAGCCAAAGCCCCAGTAATATGGAAAGCACCAGACCACATATCCACACCACTAATGTGCTCCTCAAATATACCCACCATTATTCTACCAAGGTTATTCAACGTTCACCAGAAGCAGTGAGGAAAAGCAGGAAACTGGCAGAATGTTTCCTGAAGAATTTCTCACACATATCTATAGGATTGACATTGATGAGCTGGCATATTGCTGGTGGAAAATCCATCCCTGTATCTCTTTGTAGGTAATCTCCAGAAAACTGACAAAAGGCAATGGCAAAGTGACTGAAAGCCCTCAGTATTTGATCTGCAATGGAAAATGCTTATGTAGATGAAAGAAGTGTGGGGGGGAAAAAGTCAGAGCAGCTTTCGGACTCAAATGTTATGCGATCAGAATGTGTGTAGAAACCAGGGCAAAAACTGAGAGCACAAAAGTTCAGATTATCATAGTTCACACCAATGCTTTATAATTGATGAAAGTCTTGCACGGTTTACGTAGCTGAATTTTTTTGATTGTGCAGTATTACTTTGACTTACCAAAGTGAAGGTAGTTAATGTATCTTGTAAGACTGAACTATCTTTTACTAACAGATGAGCACAGAGACCATCACTTTATAGCTTATATTTTAATGTGATTGCAAATATATTACAGTCCCTAATGGCTATTTCTAATGACTGATTGCAATCTTGGATTATCACTATCGTAACAATGAGAATGTTGCCATATTTTATTCTAGAATAAAGGAATGCAGCTGGTCTAAATGGCTATTTTAATCAGTCCAGGAGCTTTCATATTACCATAAACATTGCAGAAGATAGGGAAATGCTCGGATAGCTATTAGCTGATAAATGCAAACTAAATATAACTATTCTGCTTGAAACATGATTTTGTTTTGGGAATGAAAGTGATTACCATATTCTGCTGATCCTCTGAGTGATTGTGTCAATTCTTTGGGACAGCTGAGCTACAAACAGGAATATATCATTGTTCTTATTGTGTTGTATTTCAGAGTGGGTGGTTGAATTCCATTACGGATTTTTACTCCTAATGCAGCATTATCAAGAGATTTCAATCTTCAGTGATTCTTCATTTGCATAGATTTTACCTGTCTGAAGTATGAAAATAAGAAAATGACCCATAAGATGTCTGTGTCCAAATTATATTTCATATCTGTGAATTTATAACCATAAGTTTAATTGCACAATATGAATTTTATGTACTTCAGTGGAAATGTTATATTACTTACAAAGCTGAAAATCCCACTCACCAAAACCAGTTCTGTAACTTCTGATGAGCATGCTTGGAATCTTCTTGCTCATCTTGCTCACTGCATAAAATTGCTTATCTAATTTCCTGCTGGTGTCATGTGGGGAAGCCTCCTTGATGTGTTGGAAAGGCATTGAAATGATGTTATTAGGATGCAGCTCTTAATTTCTGCACTGTACCTATGCCAAGTTAATCCTTAAAGTTGATTCTGCAATCCTTACCTGGTCTGGCTTCCAGGTGACTCCAGGGTCAGAAATGTCATTAGTTCTTAATTAGCTCTGTGGCAGTTAGGGATAGATAGTAAATGCTGGCATCACCAGCAATGTCCACATGTCATGAATGATTAAAAACAAAAGGATAATCATCAGTCTGAACAGCTTCCTGAAGCCAGCACTTTTCTGATAAACTTTGATTTCTTTACAAAAAAAATGGAGATTGATTTCAAGTTGTCCCATTACATTGCAGATGTGGAGGAGCTGTGTCTTGACTAAGTTTCAGAGTTGTGTTATTTTTATTCAAGAAGCACAGCGGGGATAAGCCAGGTAATTAAAGGCCAGGAAGTCTAAAGTCAATGATAGGAACAGAGTACAACTCCAAGGATAACATAAGGGAGCACCACAGGCAGATAAGGTGATGATGAAGGCATAAGGGAGAATTGCCTTCATTAGCCATGGCATAGAACGTAAGAGGAAGGAGGTTATGGTACAACCTTATTAAACATTGGTTAGGCCACAACTGGAGTAATGTGTGAAGATCTGGTCATCACACTGGAGGAAAGAGGTAGTTGCACTGGAGAGGGTACAGAGTAGATTCATCAGGACGTTGCTTGAGATGGAGCATTCCAATTATGAGCAAAGACTAGATAGACTGGGTTTGTTTTCTTTGGATTGGAGAAGGCTGAGGTGGGACCTGACTAAGGTATACAAAATTATTAAGAGCATAGATCAGGTAGATAGTGAGAATTTTTCCTCCATTGTAGAGATGTCTAAAATTAGGGGGCAAGTGCTTGTAAATGGGATTAGTATAGAAAGGGGTTTGATGGTTGAAATGATGAGGTGGGCTGAAGGGCCTGTTTCTGTGCTGTATGATTCTATGACTCTATGACACATGGGTTTGGTGCTCCCAGTGCTAAATGTTCTGCCTCCATCCCTTTCTGGGCTGCTGTGACGGTCATTCTGTAAACTCAGACATCTAATTGTCCACAGATAAATCAAACAATTTTAACTGATTATTGTTTCCATTATTACTTTCATCTCTTTACCCATGTCATAGCAATAGGAACTTGACAAAACTGACCAATTCCTCCCAAACACTAGAGTTACTAAATAATGAACTCTAGACAACAGCATCCGTGTTTATTCTGACATGAACATTTCATTTTCCTTTTCTGTACATTGTAGGTCACTCAGTGTTGACTCCAACAAATTGACTTTCCTCCATGGTCTGTCTAATACCTGGAGTGCTTGAAAGCAGGCAACTAAATACACAATATTGTGAGATATTGGCTGCATCTGGTCCTAAGGGTGGGCTAAAATGTTTGCACTATGAGTTAAAATTTTGTTTTGCAGAGACATCTTCAAGCAGAACGTGAAATGGAAGAACAGATTTATTAATCTCAGATTGGATTCTGTATATATGGTCCAGTAAGGACAGGCTGTGATCAGTGAAGTCAGGGTTGTGCACTGTGAGCCTTGGTCCATAAGGAAAGGCTGCACACTGCATAAGTAATCCAAACAAATCAGACTGTTTATTGTAGACGTGATCCAATCAGGCTAAACTATAAACTGTGGATGGGATCCAGTCAGGTTAGGAGATACTGCGGATATGACCTAGTCAAATCAGGGTATATACTGAATATGATCTAGTCACATGAGAGTGAAGATCTGGTCCAGTCAGTTCAGAATGTATACCACTGACCTGATCCAGTAGGATGAAGGTGTATACTGTGGACTGGGTCCATTCAGGTCAGGCTGTGTACTGCTGATCTGGTCCAGTAAGGACACACTGCCTACTGTGGTTTCGATCCAGTAAAGGTGGGTTGGATATGGCTGGAGTAGTCTAGAAAGGTTAGAATGTATTTATGGATTGTGTCCATCCTAGAGAGGATCTGGTCCAGTGAGGACAGACTACATACTGAGGATCCGGTCCAGTAAGGACAGGCTGTGTACTGAGGACTTGATCCTGGTTAGGAATTGAAGAAATGGCATATATGTTAAATCAACTTTTTGCATCAGTCTTCGCCATGGAGGACACTGCAAATATAAATATATTAAAAAATCCCGATTATGAGGAATAAAGTATTAGAGAAACTCACGGGGCTAAAGCCAAACAAATCAACAGGCTCGATGACCTGCACTCAGGGGTTTTAAAGGAGATGGCTGTGGATGGTGGATTCATTAGTTGAAAATTTTCAAAACGTGCTAACTTCTGGGAGACTATGAGAAGACAGCAAAACAGTCAATATGACTCCCTTATTCAAAAAGGGGCAAAGACAGAAGGGGAGCAAATATAGGTCAGTTTGTTTAACATCTATTGCTGGAAAGATGTTATGAAAAGTAGATCATGTTTGACAAATTTGCCCAACTTGTTTGAGGATGTGACAGGGAGAGTTGACAGAGGGGAATCTGTAGAAATAGTGTATTTAGATTTCCAAAAGGCATTTGAGGAGGCACCACATATGAGGCTGGTGCTTGATTAGTAAGTTTGCACATGACAGCAAAATTAGTTGTATAATGGACAGGGTATAGAAAAACTGGGAAGGTGGGCAAGAGAATGGCAGATGGAATTTGACTCAGACAAATGTAAAGTGGTGCATTTTGGAACATTAAATCAGAGCAGGACATACACTGTGAATGGCAGGGTCCTGGGAAGTGTTGTTGAAGAAAGACCTTGGGTACAAGTACAGGGTTCCCTAAAAGTGGCCACACAGGTAGACAGGATGGTGAAGAAGGCATATGGCTTGCTTGCCTTCATCAGCCGAGGCACTGAGTACAAGCGTTGGGACGTCATGGTAGTGTTGTACAAAACTTTGGTAAGGCCAAACTTGCAGTATTGTGTTTAGTTCTGGTCACCACACTACAGCAAAGATTTGAATAGGTTAGAGAGGGTGCAGAAGAGATTCACAAAGATGTTGCCTGGATTGGAGGGCTTGAGTTATATGGAGAGTTTGGATAAGCTGGGTCTGTTTTTCTTGGAGCAAAGGAGGCTGAGAGGTAAGATGATAGAGGTATATAAAAATTATGAGGGGCATAGATAGGATAGATAGCCAGTCTGCTTCCCATGGTAGCATTGTCTAAAACTAGAGGGCATAGGTTTAAGGTGAGAAGGAGGAGGTTTAAAGGCATATCTGAAGGACAAAATTTTCACACAAAGAATAGTTATTATCTGAAATGAGCTGCTAGAGATGGTGGTGGAGGCAGAAACGGTGACAACATTTAGGGGGCATCTGGACAGACATTTGACTGAGCAAGGCATAGAGGAATATGGAATTAATGCAGGCAAGTGAGATTATTATAGATAGGCATAATAGTCGGCATATATATGGTGTGCAACTCTATAATGATAACTTTTCAGACTGGAGGGATGTAACTAGTAGAGTACCCTAGGGATCAATTCTTGCCCCTCAGTTGTTTATTGTTTACACTAATGACCTGGAGGAGAGATCAAAATGTAAGGCTTCCAAGTTTGCTAAAGATATGAAAATAGGTGGAAAGGCATGTTGTGATGAGGACATTGTGATTCTGCAATGGGATATAGATCGCTTAAGTGATTGGGTGTAAACCTGGCAAATGGAGTTTCTTGTGGGGAAACGTGACGTCATGCACTTTGGCAAGAGGAATCGAAAAGTGGATTGTTATGCAAGTAGAGTGAGACTGCAAATGAGTAAAGTTCAGAGGGATCTAGGTGTCTAGGTGTTCTAGCGCATGAATCACAGAAAGTTAGCAGGCAGGTCCAACAAGTAGTTAAGGCAAAATTGCATTTTGGCCTTTATTTCAAAGAATTTGAAGTTTAGGATTTAAGAAGGATTTGAGTATGGTTACATAGGGTGTTGGTGAGGCTACACCTGGGATACTGTGCACAGTTTTGGTCCCCTTACCTAAAGAAAAAAGGATATAGCAGTATTGAAGGTTGTCCAAAGGAGATTCAACAGGCTAATTCCTAAAATGAGCTTCCATTCCTTGGAGTTTAGGAGAATGAAGGATGACCTTATTCAAACATATAAAATCCTAAGGAGGCTTGATAAGGTGAATATTGAGATGTTTACACTCATGGGAGATTCACAAGCTAGGGGACACAGGTTCAAAATAAAGTGCCAGTCATTTAAAGCTGAGGTGTGCAGAAAAGTTGCATCTCAGATCCCTTTAAAATTTTTCCCCTCACCCTAAATCGATGTCTTCTAGCTTTTGAACCCCCTACCCTGGAAAAAAGACTATCCACCTTATCTTCTCCCCTCATCATTTTATATACCTCCGTAAATTCACCCCTCAGCCTCCTACGCTCCAGGGAATGCTTATGGACAGACTGTGTACTGAGGGTCTGGTCCTTTATGGACTGATTATTACTGAGAATCTGGCCCTTTACGGACAGACTGTGTACTGAGGACCTGGCTCTTGATGGACAGTGTACTGAGGATCTGGTCCTTTATGGACTGATTATACTGAGAATCTGACCCTTTATGGACAGACTGTGTACTGAGGACCTGGCTCTTGATGGACAGACTGTGCACTGAGGATCTGGCCCTTTATGGACTGATTATACTGAGAATCTGGCCCTTTATGGACAGACTGTGTACTGAGGATCTGGTCCTTTACGGACTGATTATACTGAGAGTCTGGCCCTTTACGGACAGACGGTGTGCTGAGGACCTGGCTCTTGATGGACAGACTGTGTACTGAAGATCTGGCCCTTTATGGATTGATTGTAGTGAGGATTTGGTCCAGTAAGGCAGCACTGTGTACTGAGGTTCCCGCCTTTCAGCACCAGCATGCAGCCCGCAAATCTGATTGGATGGTGGCAGATCGCCCTCCCGAATCGGGGGGGGGGGGGTACCGGGTGCTCGGTCGACCTGCAAGATGTGGGTGCTGCAGGGATCCGCGCCGCTGAGCACAGTGTACTGAACCGCGGACACGCACACCTTGTTGCATGAACGCTCCCTGGGGCGGAGCGTAAGCGCCCAAATTTTATTGGAAACTGCGTCAGCAACGGCAGGTTACTCACCCTGCAGCTCGGGGACTGGCACTGGTCTCACGCAGGACAGTTGCTTTGTGTTGACAGCGGGGTCTTCGCTCGTGGGGTGTTGCGCACCTGTGGGGCTGCAGCAGGGAGGGAGGGGGCGGCTTCGGTCGGCCGCCCAGCGTCGGACGGTGGGGAGGAACATTGACGAAAGTCTGCCGGGAGCACTGTGGAAAGGAGAGGAACGGTAAGATTGCAACATCAGATAGGAGAGGAAACTGTTCCAAGAGCAATTGTTCGGAGGGATTTATTGATTAAACTCCGGCGGCGAAGGACGAGTGCGGAGAATGTGTTGGAGTGAGTGCATGAGGCGCTGCCCCGGCTTTTAAGGAACATTTGCAGATCGTGCCGCGTCCAACTTCAGGACACGTTCAGGTATGGGACCAGTGTGCACTGGTTGGGCAATCTGTTAACTTTGAGCTTTTTTTAAACATCGAAATCATTCCTTGCCCTTTGTTCAGTTTTTGCCGTTACAAAAACTTCACACGGCGTTTTGTGTTTGATTTTCTTCTCCAAACTGTATACGTTACAAATTGTCTTCTGATTTTACACCAACTGTTACAATTGAGGAATCAGTTGTGGGATTAGATCATGTGGTCAGCGTGGTTCAGAATGATTCATCTTTCTGTGAACATTATGTGGGGAACAGAGAAAGTGTGAACGATTTTGTGCAGATTCAAAGGAGCCCAGTTTGCGCTGCTGGTCAGGAATAGTCATTGACGATGGAAATAGTGTGTTTTCCCCCAAAGCAGGTAGATGATCGCTGTAGTTTGTTCGTTAACTAATCCTTAAAGATTAAATTAAAATTGGGTAGTACTGTGTAATCTCGTGGGAATAGAGCTGGCTATCGTAATACAGGGGTCGTTATCGACCTTATCTGAGGAAATCAAACTGGGCAAGCGGTGGAAGTGTCGGTGAGGAAACACTTCGGGAACAATGACCATAATCCTGTAAATTTCGAGGTAGTTATGGATAAGGTTTTTCTCCCAATCTATATTTATCAGGTCTTGAATTCGGGGAAGGCTGATTTCCATAGCAAATTCAACTTTATTATCATGGGCATACATACCCAGGGTATAAATGCAATGAAAATTAGATTTTTGCAGCAGCAGCACAGTACGTTACAGACATAAATTAACATCAACTTAAATTATCATAAATTATGCATAACTTGCACATTAAAATAAACATAATAACATTAGTGCAAATTGAGGGAGAGAAAAAAAGAAATATAGTCTGAGGTAGTGTTGGAGTTTTTCAGGCCAGTTCAAGAACCTGATGACAATGGGGAGGAAGTGTTGTTGAACCTTGAGGTGTGGGTCTTCAGGCTCTTGTACCTTCTGCCTGATGGCAGCAACAAGATGAAGGCATGGCCCAGATGGTGAGGGTCTTAATGATGGATGTTGCCTTCCTGACACATCGCCTCTTGTAGATGACCTTGATGGTGGGGAGAGCTGAATCTGTGATGGAACTGGCTGAGTCCCACCACTCTCTGTAGCCTTGTGTGTTCTTGTGCATCGGAGTTTCCATTCCAGGCTGTGATGCAACCAGTTGGAATGCTTTCCACTGTAAGTCTGTAGAAGTTTGTCAGTGTCTTTGATGACATGCTGAATCTCCTTAAACTTCTAAGAAAGTAGAGACGCTGGCACACATTCTTCATGATTGCATCCATGTGCTGGGTCCAAGCTAGATCCTCTGAGATATTGACACTCAGGAACTTGAATCTGCTCACCCTTTCCACTGCAGACCCTTCAATGAGAACTGGTGCTCATTTGCCTGCTCTCACCTTCCTTCACCTTTGTTGTCGTTGAACACATTGTTGTTAGGTCAGATGGTTGAGTGGTGTCCTATCTCACTCCTGTATGCCTCCTCGTCACCAGAAAGAGGAGCAGAAGAGAGGACCTGGTGAAAATAGATTGGGAGCAGATGTTTGTGGATAAAACAACAGCTGGCAAGAGGGAGTCTTTTAAAAGAGAGTTAGAGTTCAGAGCCAGCATGTACTGGTAGAGGTGAAAAGCAAAGATGACAAGATTTAGGAACCTTGGATGACTTGGAAGAATATTGAAGGTTTGATCAGGATATAAAGGAAGCAAATGGCAGGGTTTGGCAACTGGAATAGAGGGAGTCCCTTGAGGAATATAGATTGTAACCATTGATAAATCAGCAGGGTCGGATGAGAGATATCCCAGGTTTCTATGGGAAGCAAGAGAGGAGAAAGCTGAGGCCCTTACAGATTTTTGCATCTTTGTGAACTGCAGGTAAGAAGCCAGAAGACCGGAGGATAGCTAATGTTGTTCCTTTATTTAAGAAGTGCAGCAGGGATGAGGCAGGTAAGCTTTATGTCCATGCTTGGGAAATGGAGAAAATCTTGAGAGAATTTGTGTACTTTTGGAAAGCAGACAGTGATCATAGATAGTCAGCATGGCTTTGTGTGGGGAAGATCCTGTCCCATTAATTTGGTAGAGTCTTTGGAGGAGATAAGTGAGACTGATAAAGGCAGAGCGATAGATATCAATATGGACAAGATAAGATTTAGTAAGGCATTTGACAAGGTCTCACATGGTAGGCTGGACCTGAAGGTTAAGGCACATGAGATCAAAGTCAAGCTGGCTAATTGGATCCAAAATTGGCTTGATGATAGGAGGGAAATATATTAACAACATGGATGTGAATGTAGTGGGTATGTACTAGTGAAAGTTGGTGGTGTTTTGGAATGTGAGGAAGGTTGCTTAAGGCTGCAGCAGGAAATGGGTGAGGTGGAAATTTGGGCAGAGCATTGGCAGATGGAATTTAATTTTGGCAAGTGCAAGGTGAGGCAAGATTTTGGGAAGTAAAATAGGGATAGATAATACAAGATCTTTATTTGTCACATGTACATCGAAACACAGTGAAATGCATCTTTTGTGTAGAGTGTTCTGGGGGCAGCCGCAAGTGTCGCCAGGATAGGATGTATGTACAGTTAATAGTAGGGTGCTAAGGAATGTTAATGAACGGAGCGACCTTGTGGTTCAAGTCCCTAGTTCCCTGAAAGAGTAACACGGGTAGATAGGGTGTGAGAGTGGTTGTTATCTGAAACATGCTGCCAGAGGAGATGGTGAAATCGGGTACAATCACTACATTAAGAGGCATTTAGATAGACTATTAAATAAGCAGGGCATAGAAGGACATGGACCTAATGCAAGCAAATAGGAATAGTGTCAATGGGTATAAATATCAGCATGGTGGGCTGAATGTCCTGTTTCTGTGTTGTATTCCTGTTCCTATGACTGACATTTCTCGCACACTAACTGAAAAACAGAATTATCATTGCCATATTAATGCACGGTGTTGAGTGATTAATTACGAATCTCTTTGCACTCAGAGCTGAGCAGCTATCTGTGCTAATCTGCTATTCGTCTGATCAAATTCCAGCAACATTCTCAAAACCTTGGCTCTTGCCAAATTGTGTTTGTTTTCTTTTTAAGTGTTGAGTAAGTGAAGTCTTTCACTATAGGAGGGAAATATTGACACTGTACAAGCAAGGGAAATTATCTACTTGTGTAGATTTTTTTCAAGGGGTTTGATGTGGAGACTCTTGAGCACACTAATGAATTCCTCTACATCAGATTGAGTGAAAACGCAGATTCATGAATTCACTCAGTGAGTGATACGAGTGATTACATGGCCCTTCACACAGTTGCAACACCAAATCTGTGGTTTATTTCTCAGCCATTCATTAGGCAGTTAGGGAGCATGATAATGGTTGCCTTACCTACCACTGCTGCTTGCACTAAGTGCTTTAAAGTTTAACAGGTCATAAACTGAACCATACGTCAAAATGAGAAGCTAAGCGTGTAGTTCTGATAAATGCCATCAATCTGATCTCTCTCGCACTGTCTCTCTCTACACATGCTGCCTGACCAGCTGAGTATTTCCAGCAAATTTTTGCTTTTATTTCATTTTCTGACTAGAAAGCGGTTTATTTGATCCTTGGTCATTCCCTGGGTGCGGCAAAGGAACTTCAGCCGGCCACCCAATTGAATCTTTGGCTTAGTTATAACATGCCTGCCTGAGTCAGACATTACAGGGTTTGTACTCCACACCAGACTGTCCCAGTGAATGGAGACCAGAGCTCTGGCAATATCTGGCAGATGTAGGTTTCCCCTCCCCTCCATCATTTGGGTTGTGAAAATCCATAATCATCCCTCCCACTATACACTCCTAATCCCATTTTATTGAATAAATCATCTCATCAGCTAGCATTTATGTTCTTGAAAGAATGTTTATATTATGGGCCCTTGGTCTAATAATTGGCCTGTGAACCTTTCGTTACAGTTCTCTAAGTACAAGTGGAACTATCAAAGGAATCTGTTCTAACATTTTTTTTTGAGAACCATACAGCAAACCTTTTCTTCACAGCTTTTATATCCAGCAATTTGTGGTCTGTGTATTTTGGGCTTGGACAACATGCATCCTGGGGGTTACATATGCCTGCAAGATGCTTCTTTCTGATCCACCGTGGAACTACTAACAAGGCAGCGGGGTGGGTAGATAGTTTTCATTAGAGTTATAGCAAGAGGTTTACACCCATGTTATTGTGGTAAGTGCTTTCAAGTTAACTAAACTCCAGCAGCAGTCTTGTACATATTTGGTGATCCCAGTTCCCTCTGTCAATCTATGTGTAAACTGACTCAATTACATTAAGAAAGTTACCTTCATTGAAAACCAAAAACAATGGAAAAAATTCAACCAGTCAGGCAGCATCTGTGATGAAGGGAACAGAATTAGCATTTCACTTCTGTAATATTCTCAGAGGCAATTTTTTTATTTATCAATCTTTTCAGAATTTAGGCATCATTGGCAATTCAATTATTTACTCTTATCAACCTCAAATGATGATCCTGGGTATGGAGGGATTGTTTTGTGTGGGAAGGTTGAATAAGTTGGGTCTGTATTGGAGTTTAAAAGAATGAGAGGCAATCTTATTGAAATATATAAGATTGTGAGGGGAAATTGACAGGATACATTCTGGGAGGATGTTTTCCTTCATGGGGAAGCCTAGGGGCGTAGATTCAGCATAAGTGAATGCTCATTTAAAACTGAGATGAGGAAGGATTTCTTCTCTAAAAGGATGCGACTCTGGAATTCCTTGCCCCAGAAAACTGTGGCAGCTGAATTCTTGATGTATTTAAAGCTGAGATAGATTTTTAATCAGTAAGGAAATCGAGGATTATAGGGCAGGAGGTGGACTTGAAGAATGTTGAATCAGCCACGATTTTATTGAGTGGCAGAGCAAGCTCAAGGGGCTGAATGGCCTATTCCTGTTTCTGTTTCTTACTGTTAATTCTGTTTCTTTCTCCACTCTGACCTGAAGAGTGTTTTCAGTGTTTTCATTTTATTTCATATTTAGAGTATTCAGAGTCTTTTGCTTTTGTATGTGTGGCTGTAATCTGAGAATACCATGGTTTATAGGGAGATATTGTGAACAACACAGTATTTAAACAGAAATTGTGCAAGTTCTGACAGATTCCTTTGCATGATTTGGAGATGTTTATGATGGATGGAGTTCCTTTGTGGCAAAAACACGTAATTGGCCAAAAAGCCAAACAAAACAAATTATTTTTTGTTTTGGGGGTGGGGAAGGTTGGGAACCAAGGTCTTCTCTCTATCATAACCTTAATGCACAGTCATCTTAAATAATACCACCAAAAATTTTTGAAACATTTTATGTTAATTACAAATATGTTTCTGTTCCAAGGCTGGTGATGAAAAGTCTTTGACCTGAAACATTAATTCTGTTCTCATTCCACAGATGCTGACTGCTCTCTTAAATGTTTGCAGCATTTTCTACTCTTATTTCAGATTTCTGGCATCTGCAGTTTTTTTTATTTTCAACAGAATTACTTTCCCAAGGCTGTGTGTGGGGAAAAAAAACACCTATCTGTGTCTATCTCTCTGTACTTTAAAACACATTTCTTCAACTTCTGTTTTCTGTTCTTGTGATGTATATTTGCAAGCTTTCAATAAGCACCATTGTATATGTACATAAATAAAAGCAGAAAATGCTCAATACACTCAGCGGGACAGGCAGCATCTGTGGAAGTAAAACAGACGTAATGTATCTGATTGAAGACCCTTCTGCAGAACTCTGGATATATGCTACTTTAAATTCTGTTCTAAGCAAAAAATTGCCACTGATATTTATAGTGGATGAGTAGACACAGACATTAATCAAATTGCATCTTTGAACTAAAATAATCCTTAATTATTTTATACTCTTACCAACAAAAGCTCAAAAATCTTGTATTTTTGTAGATTCCTCACTTTGAAAAAGAAATATTGTTATTTGCTGACAATAAACACATTGCTGTGTCCTTCATATAATGAATGAATGAAAGCTTGGTAGTGTTCACGAACACAGTATCTACACTCAACCATTTCACTTTTATCTCCATTTTAATGTTACCTTTAAAATAGTATTTATAGTCAGATTTAAGAATCGTAATTTCACCCTGTATCTATGTTTTAACTTTTAAACACTTCCAAATATAAGCCCTTTTCTTTCTTTTTAATTCAATCATTAGAATGTTGACTGACAGCTTGTTGTCTCAGCCTGTACATCTTGCCCAAATAATGAGGCAGACAAAGAAAATCACAATACCTCGTATCAATAGTAAGTGTCAAATATTAAGTGTTCCTTTTTAAACCCATATTTATCCTGTAGATAATTATTGCAGAGCATTCTATTTACTGTGCCATTACTGTCTCAATTCAGAATCCTTGTACTCACTTCTGATTCCTCTGAAAGATACCCATATGTTTGCTTTCTCTCTCGCGCTCCCTGTCACCCCCGAGCTTCGTAAACTCTTCCACATGTGAGACAATTTGTCAATACATGTTCCCAATGATTTACCGCATGCTGGTCACTGCAGATATTTTCACACTGTCACCAATTTTACAGTATAATGCTGCACATATCTTCTGAAACAATCTTCACTATAAAGTGATTTTTCTAAAAAAAAAATTCAATGAGATTCCCACAATTCAGAAATTTTTGCTTATCTCTGCATGTCCCAATGTCTCAGGATATGGTCAGGTTATAAAAACAAGAAGTTCTTTAAACATAGGAAAAGACACACAAGTTTCCAATATGGTTTGGTGATGAGGTGGGAAGAGCTAACTCAAGGAAGCTTCTTGAGGGGGGGAATAATGATAGTAAACAATGCAGACTTAATAAATATACTTTACAAAGGAATGTTTAATTTTTGAACCAGTGGATAATTTAAAATCTAAGATTAGATGTTGGTAGGATCAAAACCCAGAGTTTTATTGAGGTAACAAAGAAAATTCATGAAGGCAGATAGTAGACGTGGTTTACGTGGACCCTAGCAAAACTTCTGACAAAGTCCAGTAAAGTATATAAGGTTAGGGCACATGGGATCCAAGGTGTGTTGGCAAACTGGATCTAAAATTAGCTTAGTGGTTGGAAGCAGACGGTAGAAGTTGAGGGGTGTTTCTCTGACTGGAAGTCTGTAACCAGCGGTATACTGCATGGATTGGTGCTAGGACCATTGTTGTTTGTCATATATATAAAGGACTTGGATGAGAAAGTCTCTGGTCTGATTAGTAAGTTTGCTGACAATGCAAAAATTGATGGAGTAATAGATACGAAGAATGTTTGCTCAAGGATACAGAGGGACATAACTGAGTTGGAAGGTTGGGCAGCTTGTTGGCAGATGGAACTTAATCAGGACAAGTGTGAGGTAATGCATTTTGAAACGTCAAAAGCAAACAGTGTATACAGTAAATGGTAGGGTCCTCCAGAGTGTTGATGTACAGAAAGACCTTGGGGTACAAGTCCATAGCATCCTGAAAATGGTGACACAGGTGGATAGCGTAGTGAAGAAGGCATTCAGCATGTTTGCCTTCATCGGCTGAGGTATTAAATATAACAGTTAGAATGCAATGCTGCAGCTGTACAAATCATTGGTCAGGCTGCACTTGGAGTATTGTATATGGTTCTGGTCACACTATAAGAATGAAAAAGATAGTCTTTTTCCTATGGTGGGGGAGTCTAAAACTAGAGGGTATGGGTTTAAGGTGAGGGGGGAAAATTTAAAGGAGATGTGAGGGGTAAGTTTTTTTCCACATACATGGTGGTTATGTGGAACAAGCTGCCAGAGGAAGTGGTGGAGGCAAATATAGCTACAGTGCTTAAAAGGCATTTGGACAGGTCCTTGGATAGGAAAGGAATAGTGGGATACAGGCCTAATATGGGCAAATGGGATTAGCATAGATAGCATCACTGTTGGCATGGATGTGTTGGGCCGAGGGGCCTCTTTCTGTGCTGTACAGCTCTAATACTCTGTGAGTTTCCAGCACTCAAAAAGGGCTTTAAAATAATTTCAAGCAATTATGTTGTTGTACCTGTTATAATGTTAAATATGGAAATCACTATTATTTCATGGTGATTTAAAGCTGAACTTGGCTGCTGACATACTTCAGATATTGTGTCATATATACACCAGTGGTTTTTGGTTATGTATGATGTAAATGAAGCATGTTTCACAAGGTGAGGTTGTTCCCAAGAAGTGATCTGATTTGTCGATCCTTTTTGCCAGAATGTTTTGCATCACTAATCGTTTTTAGATGTGGATCGATTAATGTCCAGACCCACTAATAGGAAAGCTGACTGAGGATCAACAGGCAAGATCACTTTTCCACTCTTATCAAACATGAGATCCCCACTGGAGGCCAATATGAGTATCCAGGCATTGGCATTCTGGAGCTAGTAGTGGTGGTTGTGATTAGCAAAGGAACACGCTCCCCCCATCCAGCACTATTATCTAGATGGATTTTGGTTCATTTTGAGAATTAGAACCTTTCCCACAGCCAAGATTTACCCCCAGACAACATCACTAAAACAGAGCTTCTACTCCTTTTCAAACTGTTGCTCGCATGACTTCATTGCTGTGTGCAAATCAGCCATGGTCAATAGAGACCACTTTTCTTAAGCAGGTGTAAACACTGTGGAACGTTTTAAAGATGGGGCTGGGATGGCAGTTTGTGTGAAAAGTAATGGGAGAATACAAACATACAATTTTTTTCCTTTTTTTTAAGTGTCCAAATCTAGCAAAGGCAGGAGTCAATCTTATAACCTTCTAACTCAGAGCCAAGAATGGTAATCCCGAGCCCTAGTTTCCTTTTGTGGCACGGTTGGACATTTCTGTCCACAGTAGACATTCTGTGTATGTGTGTGATGGAGATTTGGTTTTACTTCAGCCACATTGCTCCTTGCAGTTACTCGTTGTCAGGGTTCACACCTAATAAAATGCACTCTCAGCTTCTTATCTAACAATGAGCATTTCACCACTGGCCTTAGTAAATTGGGCTCCCTAATGGGAGTTAAGCATTTACAGACTTCTTTGTTCAAACTTAAAGTAGTTCCTAAATAAAGTACAATTACAAATGTCCATTTCTCACTCCCATACTTAAATACTGTACAGCTTAATGCAGTATAATTAGGGCATCAATCATATTTTGTCTGGTTTAATTGGCCTTTATTTAGTGCTAACCATTTTCTTAAGTGATTTATTAAGTTTCCAGTTCAATTGACAATTTCTTGAAATGAATAGGTCTGATCCTTGTATAAACCTGTTTTTTAAATGTCTATCTCATATTTAGGATACAGAGTTTTACAAGGAACTTGGCTATTGATATGTTTTAAAATGAAGAAATTACTATGCTTGTATTGAAATACTTGATGGATTGACACAAAAAAGATCTCTTATCATATAACAAACATTAAAAAGTATGCATCTTTTTAAAAAAAAATTGACACCATTGAATAACCCTGTTCCTATTTAATAGTGGATGTGGATCAAGAACCAGCCTGCACATCCTTTCCACATACAGGTCCTCCCCAGGTTATGACAGGGTTATGATCCTGTGAACTGTTAGTAATCTGTGGCCACAAACTAAGTTTCCACCTGGCAGAAGATGTCTGCAGCTCCACAGCAACCAGCAAATCCATCCTACTGGTCTCCCAAATGCTTGTTTGTATTTACAGGCTGTACATAAGTCAGGCATTCAAATTTCTCCCTTTTGTGACAAATAAATAGTATTGAAGTTACCTCAAGGAAATTGTCTCAGGTTATCACTGAAATATGAACAAGGTGATGGACCAGCTTTTGGCAAACACATTTTTGGTAATTTGCTTTAATCACAATTTAGTCTACTGAACTTGCATTAATTGTAAGGTGTTTCTACCACCCTTTGGCAGTAATTTGCATTATTATCACAGCTTGAGTACTGCATGTAGTTCTGGTCACTATGTTGCAGGAATGATGTGATCACACTGAGAGCGTGCAGGAGTTAAAAGGATGTAACCAGAATCTCAAAATTATAGCCATGAGCTAGAATAAACTAAGATTGTTTTCTCTGGAACAGAAGAGGCTGAGAGGTGTCTTAAATGAAGTAAATAAAATTATGAGGAGTTAATTGGATAGAGTATATGGGAAGGACCTATTTTTCATAGCAGGGTTCAAAAACCAAGCCATATAGATTGAAAATAATTGGTAGAAGGACTTGACGGGAGATGAGGAAAATGGTTTCATCCAGATGATTGCAAGGGTCTGGAACTCACTGCCTGAAAGGATGGTTTAAAAAAAACTCTCATCACGTATAAAAAGCACTTGGAAATGTAATTGAAGATCCATAACCTGCAGGGCAAGAACTGGGCTCTGTAAAGTGGGATTAGGCTAGGTAGCTCTTTTACGACTGATGTAGACGTAGAGGGCCAAATGGCCTCCTCCTGTCTCGTGAACCTTCTATGATTTTATGATTTACTGATTGCTCTCTTCTTTACTTTGCAATTCAAAGCAGAATTGTACTAAGTATTGCCTGCAGATCATGATTCCAATTTATGCCATCAATCACTTTTATTGTACTAGTTCCAGTCATTAATCAACATTAGCAATACTATGTATTTGTAGAATGCTTTTAACAAAGAATGAACCAAAGATGCATCACGGGAGTATAATTAGTTCAGGATTAGAAAAGGATACCATCCAGGAATGCAAGCATTATCAAACAAGATCTGACACAAGACAATGGTTCAGGTAAACAAAAGCATTTTCAAAAACGCAAGTATAGTATTTAAGGATCTTACTAATGAGGATAAAGGAGCAGGCAGCTCCCTGGAGCATATTGTAACGTCTTGCTGGTAAATTATTGTTATTCAAATTGTGCAGTATATCAGCCATGACATGCTTTTCCTAATAAAGTCAACATTGAGATGACATCTGTTTCATGAGTTATGTAAATGTTGTGTTCAAAATACAGCATGTAATCTGCTTGCACAATAGTTCAAATCAGTTTGTTACAGAGGAGATGCATTCATATTTGTTGCTTGATTTTGGAGTTAATAATATGTTCTTAATGCTGGGAACTTGGAGGGTTCAGGTGTAAGACTCTTATCTGTGATGATGTTGAATGATAAAATAGCATTGATGTTCGGAGCCTGTGATCATTTAAGTGTGCTATGATTGTATAACTTGGCCTTGATCATTAGTCCACAGCTACCTTAGTTCAAATCCCAGTCAGAGGAGGTATTTCACTTTCTATAAATGTGATGTTGTCATTTTGAGTAGCACAGTGGTGCTGCAGGAAGTGCAGCTGTCTCACAGCTCAAACAACCTGGTGTTCAATTCTGACCTCTGGTGCTGTATGTGTGAAACTTGCCCATTCTGCTTGTGACCATATGTTTAACTTGGGTGCTCCAGTTTCCCCCAGCATCCCAAAGGTTTGCTGGCTGTAGCCTAATGAGCTGTTTCAAATTACCCTCAGCGTAGCTACCTGGTAGGGAATCAAGGTATGTGTGATAGAATAATTTACAGGCTAAAATTATGCAGGAATGAGATTGATGGGCTGGCATAGTCTCGATGGGCCAAATGATTCCCTGTTCTGTCAATAGGGGAACCCTGCTATTACAAATGGCAAAATAGGATGTCGTCTGGAAGCCAGAAACAGTAAATTATTGTTTCTGTGCCATTATACTTTAACTAAAATAGACCAAGATTTTAATTTGTACCAATTATCAGACATTGCTATTTTAACTACTTTAATATATTTCAAACATAACTAAGTTAATCACTGAACTCTACATCAAAGTAAGCTTTCTGAAAAAAAATCAGAATGACGTTTCATTTTTGGCTCCAGGTATCTGGCTCCAGGTATCTAGCTCATCAAGATGAAAGTAAAAAAAACATGCGCATTGTACACTTGAATTTGTAATTAGAGTAGAATATTACTGCAAACAACAAGACATCAAAAACTTTCGAGACATAGGCCAAGAAGTGACAAGTAACATTTGTATGTTACGTGTCTGTAATCTAACAAGTAAGCCTAACCACCTCTCCTTTACATTCAGTCACATTTCTATAGCAAATCATCACCCCAGGGGTCAATAGTAACCAATTCTTCTTAATTTTCAATGGCGTTACTTTCCCTATGTCTCTCACCAGCAACAGCCAATGGAATCATCATTTACCAGGAACTTAACTGGACCAGCCATGTAAATATCTTGACTATGAGAGTAGATTAGATGCAGAGAATTCTATGATCAATGATTCATCTCCAAACTCCTAAAACTCTTTTCACCATTCACAAGCCACCAGTAAGGAGTGTGATGGAATACTCTCCACTTTCCTGGATGAGTGCAGCTCCCATGAAACTTAAGGAGATTGACCTCACTCAGGTCAAGGTAGCCCCCTTGTTTGGGATTTTGTTAAACATACACGCTCCCTCCTCCTTCCAGAAAGATAAGGTTAACAGGTATGGGAGAAGGCTGCTGGGATAAAACCTTGGAATGTCCTACCTGCTTGCATCATGGCAGTACTTCCATCACATTTAGCTGAATTCCGGTGGTTCAAGAAGGTGATACACTACTACCTTGTAAAAGGTGATGGGTATGGGCAATAAATGTTGTGGTTGCCAAGAATAACCACATCCTTTTGGAAAAAAAATGAAAGAAAACAATTCCAAAGCAATGCCTGAATTATGAATTGGCGACATAATGGCTGTGGAAGAGAGATGTTAAATCAAAGGTGGTGTGAAAGGATGTACCCATAGAACAATACAGGCCCTTTGGCCCACCATGTTGTGCCGACCTTCAAACCACTCCTAAGACTATCTAACCCCTTCCTCCCACATATCCCTCTATCTTAAATTCCTCCATATGCTTATCTAACAATCTCTTGAACTTGACCAATGCATCAGCCTCCACCACCATCCCAGGCAGCGCATTCCATGCACCAACCAATCTCTGGGTGAAAAACCTCCCTCTGACATCACCCTTGAACTTCCCACCCATTACCTTAAAGCCATGCCCTCTTGTATTGAGCATTGGTGCCCTGGGAAAGAGGTGCTGGCTGTCCACTCTATCTACTCCTCTTAATATTTTGTATACCTCTATGATGTCTCCCCTCATCCTCCTCCTCTCCAATAAGTAAAGCCCTAGCTCCTTTAGTCTCTCCTCATAATCCATACTCTAATTCAGGCAGCATCCTGGTAAATCTCCTCTGCACCCTTTCCCACACCTCCACACCGTTCCTAATAATGAGGCAACCAGAACTGGACACAGTACTCCAAGTGTAGTCTAACCAGAGTTTTGTAAAGCTGCATCATTACTTTGCGGCTGTTAAACTTTATCCCAGGACTTATGAAAGCTAACATCCCATAAGCTTTCTTAACTACCCTATCCACCTGTGTGGCAACTTTCAGTGATCTGGATATGAACCCCCAGATCCCTCTGCTCCTCTACACTGCTCAGAATCCTGCCATTTACCTTGTATTCTGCCTTGGAGTTTGTCCTTCCAAAGTGTACCACCTCACACTTCTCCGGATTGAACTCCATCTGCCACTTCTCAGCCCAGCTCTGCATCCTATCAATATCCCTCTGTAAGCTTCGACAGCCCTCTGCACTATCCACAACACCACCGATCTTTGTGTCATCTGCAAACTTGCTAACCCACCCTTCCACCCCCTCATCTAAGTCATTACCCAGACAAGCTTATACTGGTTATGGTAACGGAAATAAATTTTCAATTATATGAGTCATTGCGGAGGAGAGGTTCCAGTGTTGTCAGATGGTTGGCAACACTATTCTGAACAAGACAAAATGCACTTTAGCAATATGACACTTAACCCTTCATCGATTATAATTCAGCCTTCAACACCATTATACCTAACAAGCTCATCTAAACTCTTGGACCTTTTTGGTGAGGGGGGGGGGTGGGAGGTTGTGACACGACTTCTGGACTTTCTGACTGGCAGAGCTAAGTCACTTAGAACTAGTCATAACATTTCATCCACCTTGACCCAGGGTTGCGCGCTCAGCCCCCTGCTCTACTCCCTTTTTACGCATGACTGTGGCCAAATATAGCGCCAACTTGATGATGATACCACTGTTATAGGCCAGATCAACAACAATGATGAGACAGAACATAGGAAAGAGATTGCAAACCTTGTGTCATGATGTCAGAACAACAACCTAGCCCTTAATGTCAGCAAGACAAAAAGAAATACTGGGTTGTTGACCTCAGGAAGTGGGGGGGGGGGGGGGGGGGGGGGAGAGAGGGGAGGGGAGTGACCCTATCCTCATCAACAGAGCTGCTATAGAGATGGCTGACAGCTTCAAGTACCTAGGCATCCATACCACTAGCAACCTTTCCTTGTCCCTCTACAATGATGCAGGGATCAAGAAAGCACATCAGCATATATACTTTCTTGGGCATCTGAGAAGATTTGGCTCATCCATGAGGATTCTCTTGGAAGTATCCTGATGTGCTATGGAAAGTATCCTGACGAGTTGCATTTCAGCCTGCTATAGCAGCTGCTGTGCTATGGACCATCGGAACCTGCGGAGAGTGGTAAACACAGCCCAGCCTATCAAAGGATCATCACTTCCTTCCATCTAGTCCGCCTTCAGGAAAGCTAACAGTATTGTCAAGGATGCCTGTCACCCTGGACATTCCCTTTTCTCTCTTCTACCTTACAGGAGAAAATACAGGAGCTTGAAAGCCCAGATGACTAGACTCAAGAACAACTTCTTCCCCACTGCTATCTGACTTCTGAACCAATCACCTTTCACATCCCCTTAATTCAATCTCTTCACTATTGACACTTTAGCATTTCTTTTGTATTACCTCAGTTTGCACCACTATATTCTGCACATTCTGTTGTTTTTGCTCTTGTTGCTATATTTATTGTTGTATTTATTATTACCATTTATACTGCTTACACTGTGAGCTTCACACAAGGAATTTCTTTGTACACTGGTGTGTATATGACAATAAACTAATCTGAATGAGGAAAACGTAAAAATTAATGGTCTTGTGACAAACTTCAGTTTTATCCATTCCACTCAATTACAGAAAAGCTAAACAGAATAAGGCATAGTGGAATTCAAAAAAAAAATCAATTGTAAATTACTGCATCTAGAGTTGGAGAAAATAGTAATGTATTTCATCAATAGTGCTGGATTGTGATAGAACTGAAGGACAATTGGGAGCCATAATAGACTCAAATATGAATTTGCCCAAACAATCAGAGGTGATTAACAGAACTGATGGAAAGTTGAATCACTGTGCCAAGACAGCAGAATCTAGTTCAAAGGAAGTTGTGATTAAAGAGTACCAAAGTACTAGTTAAACCATAATTTGCACACCACATTCAATTCTAATCACCCAAGTATGAAGGGAGTCATAGAGTTAACAGCACAGAAACAGGCCAACTCATCCGTGCCAACCAAGTTATCAACCTAATCTAGTTCCATTTGGCTCATATCCCTCTCAACCTTTTCTATTCATGTACAGTACCTGTCTAAATGTCTTTTATATGTTGTAATTCCACCTCTACAGCTTCCTCTGGCAGCTTTGTTCCATATACCCACCATCCTCTTTGTGGAAAATGTTGCCCATCAGGTCCCTTTTAAATCTTTCCCCTCTCACCTTAAACCTGTGCTTTCTAGTTTTGGACTCTACTAGTCTGTGGGGAGAGACTGTGACCATTCACCTTATCTGTGCCCCTCATGGTTTTATATAATATCACCCCTCAGCCTTCTACTCTCCAGGGGGAAAAAGCCCCAGCCTGTACAGCCTCTCCTTATAACTCAATCCCGGTAACGTCCTCGTGAATCTTTTCTGTACCCTTTCCAGTTTAATGACATCCCTCCTATAGGTGGATGACTAGAACTGCACACAATACTCCAAGAGTGGTGTCACCAATGACTTGTACAATTGTAACATACAATTGTAATGTACAATTGCAACTCCTGTACCCAGTACTCTGACTGATGGAGGCAAGCATGCCAAATGCCGTCTTCACCACCTTGTGTACCTGTACCCCTAGGTCTCCCCAATCTACAACAGTCCCCAGGGCCCTACCATTTACTGTGTGAATCCCTCCCTAGTTTAACTTACCAAAGTGCAACACCTCACATTGTCCAAGTTAAATTCCATTTGTCATTCCTTGGCTTCCCCAGTTCATCTTGACCCTTTTGTAATCTTGGATAACCTTCTTCACTCTCCACTATACCACCATTTTTGGTGTCACCCACAAACCGACTAACTATCTCAACGACATCCTCATCCAAATTGTTGATATAGATGACATCTGTGCTTATGATAAACAGAAAAGAACCACAAGACTGGCTTCTGGAGTAAAAGATCCAAGGTAAGAACCTCCTCTGTGAGCACAAGGTTTAAGAAATGATCTAGGAGTGTGTTTACTACCTCATACAATGTGGAAAAGGTGAATTCGGATAATTGTTTTCATTCAGTTGGGAGAACAGAGGAACGTGTCAAAGGTTTAAGCTTGAAAAAAGAAATTTCTTCTTCACACAGAGATCAAAATACTACCAGGAATTGGCTTTGAGCTCAATCCACCTTCTTAGGGATTCCCTTGGGTCAAGTATAACTTGCTTAATTTTCATTTCTGTATGTTCTGAGGAATTGATGAGGCCAATGTGAGACCCATAGACCCTGCTGCAGGTGAGGCAGGAGGTGCTTCTCAGTTAGGTATGTAGTTTTTGAGGTGGGGGCACTCCTTCCAATGTTTGCATTGGGCTTCTGTGTTCTCCTGATGAATACACACGAGGATCTCAATCCTATCCTGAATTTTGCTTCTCCATTATGAGCAGTCATGGGCCAGGGATTCCCACAAGTTGGTGGGAATTTAGTATGTTATCAAGAAGGCTTTCAGAACATCCTCGAATCACTTCCTCTGTCAGCTTGTAATTTCTTCTTGACAGAGCTTGGACAGAGTGTTTTGGGATACTGCTGCATACAAATGAGGTGCCCTGCCTAACACAGTTGACTGAGTGTAACTAGCATTGCAGTGCTGTGGATGATGGTGTTCTGCCAGCAGATTTGGAGAATTTTGCACAGATAGCATTGAGATATCTCTCCCAATGTCTGAGGTGCCTGTAGTAGATAGTCTGTATTTCAGAAGAATACAGGAAGGCAGGCTTTATTCTGTCTAGTGGCTTTGTGATGGGTTGGAGGTCTTGACCTTCAAACACACCTCCTAAGGCAGGCAAAGGTTGTGCTATTAAAGATGGTGAATTTCATCAACTATGTCTGCCTTTGATGAGAGGTAGCTTCTGAGATAAAGGATGTGATTCATGTTTTTCAGAGTTTCACAGTGGATCTGATGGTGTTATAGCAGGTGCAGGTTGGCAGAATAATTCGTAGATGTCAAGTGTAGGCCTCATCTTTACGCTTCAGTGAACAAGTCAACAATGAGTAGGAGCTCAGTCTCCAAACAAGCGTATATGCAAGCCACATCTGTGTCCTGCAGCCCAATGACCGACCCTTGGTTCTGGAGTGGAGGTGACATCAGAGATGCCATAATCATGATCATCTTTAAGAAGGGAAACAAATCTGATTGCAGTAACTACAGAGGAATCATATTGCTGTCTACCACATAGAAAAACATCACTTGGGTCCTTTTCATTCACCTTCTCCCCATGGCAGAATAGCTACTCCCTGAATTGTACCACAGATTTCATCCAGCAAGGGTCACAGTGGACATGATCTTCATTTTGAGAAAGAGAAATGCAGGGAGCAGCATCAACCACATTACATTGCCTTCATTGACCCAGAAGCCTTTGCTTCCATTCAAGAGAGACCCTGGATCATCCTTCTCAGATTTGGTCATCGACAGTAAATTTGTCTCCATGTTATTCCTTGATGCATGCATAATGTGATCTTAATCAAAGTTCACAGCTGATCCAATCATAGTGCAGATTTTGTGCCAAGCAAGACTGTGTTACTGGCCCAACACTTTTCTCAGTCTTTCTTCCTGCAACTCGCTTCCAACAAGCTTCCTGCTGGAGTGAAGCTGATCTACAGGATAAATCTGTGCCAGTGGGAAGCAAGTGATAGGAAGTTGGCCCCTTGTTTCACATCTCTTTTCTGTAATTCCAGTATCTTAAGGGATCTTCCTTCTCTGACTCTATCATTGAATCCATTATGTACAGTACATTGATCAATTTTGCTGGGAGCACAGACTACCTTTTGGCTTATCATTCCTTGAAATAGATTTCCAATTAGTCCCATTCTGCTTTGCTTTTCCTGTAGCCTCATAAATTTCACTTTTTTGAATATATTTCCAATTCTCACTTCATAAATTACTATTGAATCTGTTTCCACCACCTTTTCTAATCATTCAACTTGCTCAGTAAACATTAGCTTCTCCTTCCCTCCCCACCCGAGGTCGTTGCCAATTATTTTAACTCTGTATCCTCTGGTTGGCAAGCCCCTGCCCAAAGGAAGCAGCAGCTTTAAATGAAAACCTCTCGTGGTTTTGAAACTCTCTATTAACTGCTCCCTCAACTTTCTCTGCTGTGATCCCAAATCTAATCTTGTCACATACCTTAAATCCCCTTAATGTGCTGGTAAATCTCCTCTGCACTCTCTCCAGGCATTACATCCTTCCTGAAGAGATCAAGTACAATATTGTAGCTGAAGCCTAAGTGGATATTAGTCCTAAATTTGGCCCTTAATACTAGTTAACTGAACAGTAACCTTCACTGCTCTGTTAACCACCAGGCATTAGCCCAGTCCCATCAAGGTCTAGTCCAACAACATGGGTTTGAAACAATTACACAGACTACCACAGTTTTACCACACTGTTTATAATCTGGAATGACTCTACAAGATCATCTCTTAAATGCCTTCTTTTGAGGCTGAATTTTTTTTTTTAGTCTTTGTTCACAACACGGAGTTTCAAAGACAGGGTCCAATAATTGTGTCTGTTCATTATTTTCTCGAATCTCTGCCAGTATTTCAGTGAGTAGAACTGCACACTGTTCTCAGCTTATGTTCTGATCAGAGTATTATGCAATATGCAGAAAGATTTTTCCTTTAGTGCCAGGCCAGAGTAGTTAGAATGGTTTCAGGGTCAGTGGTGTGCTCATCTTGTGAGATGTGGGAGGTTTGGGAGACCTCCAGTCTCCCTGATAGATGCATCTGCACGAGGTGCATCCAGCTGCAGCTCCTTACAGAGCAGCTCCTTACAGACTGTTAGGGAACTGGAGCTGCAGCTGGATGACCTTTGGCTCCTACAGGAGAATGAGGAGTTAATAGATAAGAGCTACAGTGAGGCAGTCGCTCCTAAGCTGCAGGAGGTGGGTAGCTGGGTGACTGTCAGGAGAAGGAAGGAGAATAGGCAGATAGTGCAGAGTACCCCTGTGGCCGTTCCCCTCAATAACAGGTATACTGCTTTGGATGCTGTTGGGGGGGACGACCTACAAGGGGAAAGACGCAGTGACCAGGTCCCTGGCACTGAGCCTGGTTGTGTGGTGCAGAAGGGAAGGGGGGGAGAAGAGGAGAACAGTAGTGATAGGGGATTCAGTAGTAAGGGGGGCAGACAGGAGATTCTGTGGATGTGAAGGAGACTCCTGGATGCTACGTTGCCTCCCGGGTGCCAGGGTCAGGGATGTCTCTGATCGGGTCCACAGCATTCTGAAGGGGGAGGGTGAATAGCCAGAGGTCGTGGTACATATTGGTACCAAAGACATTAGTAGGAAAAGAGATGAGGTCCTGAAGAGGGAATATGGGGAGCTAGGTAGGAAGCTGAAAAGCAGGACCGCAAGAGCAGTAATCTCTACATTGCTGCCTGTGCAACGCACCAGTGAAGGTAAGAATAGGTTGATTTGGCAGATGAATGCATGGCTGAGGAGTTGGTGCAGGGGACAGGGTTTCAGATTTGTGGATCATTGGGATCCCTTCTGGGGAGGGTACGATATGTACAAAAGGGACAGGTTACACCTGAACTGGAGGGGGTCCAATATTCTAGAGCTGTTTGGGAGGGGGATGGGAACCAGAGTGATAGGTCAGGGGTTGGTACATTTAGTGTACAAGTAGATACAGCGTGTAGAAAGAGAGTGAGGAAGGATAGGCAGTTGAAAGAGCAAAATTGCAGTCAGTTGGATGGGCTGAAGTGTGTCTACTTTAATGCGAGAAGTATCAGGAATAAGGGTGATGAACTTAGAGCATGGGTAAGTACGACGTGTTGGCCATTACAGAGACTTGGCTGTCGCAAGGGCAGGAATGGCTGCTGGATATTCTGGGGTTTAGATGTTTCAAAAGGGACAGGGACCGAGGTAAAAGAAGTGGGGGAGTGGCTTTGCTGATCAGGGACAGTGTCACAGCTATAGAAAGGGAGGATGTCCTGGAGGAATTGTCCACTAAGTCAGTTTGGGTGGAAGTCAGAAACAGGAAGGGAGCGATCACTCACTCTGTTGGGAGTATTCTATTCTATTGAGACACCCCAATAGCAGCAGAGACAGTGAGGAGCAGATCGGGAGGCAGATTTTGGAGAGGTGCAAAAATAACAGGGTTGTTATGGGTGATTTCAACTTCCCTAGTATTGATTGGCACCTCCTTAGTGTACAGGGATAGATGGGGCAGAGTTTGTTAGGTGTGTCCAGGAAGGATTTCTGGCATAGTATGTGGACAGGCCAACTAGAGGAGAGGCCATACTGGACGTGGTACTAGGCAATGAGCCTGATCAGGTTTCAGATATCTCGGTGGGAGAGCATTTTGGAGACAGTGACCATAACTCCTTGACCTTTACCATAGCCTTGGAGAAGGATAGGAGCAGACAATATGGGAGAGTATTTAATTGGGGGAGGGGGAAATTATGATGCTATTCAGCAGGAACTTGGGAGCGTAAATTAGGAACAGATGTTCTTGGAAGTGCACGACAGAAATGTGAAGGTTGTTTAGGGAGTGCTTTCATGGACTTCTGGATAGGTTTGTCCCATTGAGGCAGGGTAAGGACGGTAGAGTGAAGGAACCATGGTTGACAAGAGACGTAGAATATCTTGCAAGAGGAAAAAAGAAGCTTACCTAAGGTTTAGAAAGCATAGATCAGACAGGGCTCTGGAGGGAGCTTAAGAATGGACTTAGGAGAGTTAGAAGGGGGCATGAGAAGGGCTTGGCGAGTAGGATTAAGGAAAACCCCAAGGCGTTCTACACATATGTGAAGAATAGGAGGACAACTAGAGTGAGGCTAGGACCAATCAGGGATAAAAAAAGGAAACGTGCCTGGAGTTGGAAGAGGTAGGGGAGCTCCTTAATACTTTGCTTCAGTATTCACCAGAGAGAGAGACCTTGACGTTTGTGAGGATGGCGTACATCAGGCTGATGCGCTAAGGCATGTCTATGTGAAGAAAGAGGATGTGCTGGAACTTTTGAAAAACATTAAGATAAATAAGTCACCAGGGCCAAACGGGATATATCCAAGGTTATTACGGGAAGCGAGGGAAGAGATTGCTGCACCTTTGGTGATGATCTTTGCATCCTCACTGGCTATAGGAGTCGTGCCAGATGATTGGAGGGTGGCAAATGTTGTTCCTTTGTTTAAGAAAGGGAGTAGCGATAATCCTGGGAATTACAGACCAGTGGTGGACAAATTACTGATACTTAGAGACAGGATTTATGGGCATTAGGCTGATTAGGGACAGTCAGCATGGCCTTATGAGGGGCAGGTCATGCCTCACGAGCCTGATTGAATTCTTTGAGGATGTGACAAAGCACATTGATGAAGGTAGAGCAGTGGATGTGGTGTACATGGATGTCAGTAAGGCGTTTGATAAGGTTCCTCATGGAAGGCTCATTCAGAAAGTCAGGAGGCATGGGATCCAGGGAAACTTGGTTTGCCCATAGAAGACAGAGGGTGGTGGTAGATGGAGCGTATTCTGACTATAGGTCGGTGACCAGTGGTGTTCCGCAGGGACCTCTGCTCTTTGTGATTTTTTTAATATATAAATGTCTTTGAGGATGTGGAAGGGTGGGTTAGTAAGTTTGCTGATGACATGAAGATTGCTGGTGTTGTAGATAGTGTAGAAGGTTGCTGTAGGTTACAACAGGACTTTGATAGGATGCAGAGCTGGGCTGAGAAGTGGCAGATGGAGTTCAACCCAGAGAAGTGTGAAGTGATACACTTTGGGAGATTGAATTTGAAGGCAGAATACAAGGTTAATGGCAGGACTCGTAGGAGTGTGGAGCAACGGAGGGATCTTGGGGTCTACGTCCATAGATCCCTCAAGGTTGCCGCGAAGCTTGATAGGGTTGTTAAGAAGGCATATGGTGTGTTGGCCTTCATTAGTCAGGGTATTGAGTTTAAGAGCTGCGAGGTAATGTTGCAGCTCTATAGAACTCTGGTTAGACTACACAGAATATTGTGTTCAGTTCTGGTTGCCTTATTATAAGAAGGGAGTGGAAGCTTTAGAGAGGGTGCAAAGGAGATTTACCAGGATGTTGCCTGGATTGGAGAGCATGTTTTATGAGGATAAGTTGAGTGAGTTAGGGCTTTTCTCTTTGGAGAGGAGGAGGATGAGAGGTGACTTGATAGAGGTGTACAAGATGATAAGAGGCATAGATCGAGTGGACAGTCAGAGACTTTTTCCCAGGGTGAAAATGGCTAACATGAGGGGGCATAATTTTAAGGTGATTGGAGGAAGATATAAGGGGGATATCAGAGGTAAGTTTTTTTTACACAGAGTGGTGGGTGTGTGGAACGCACTGCTGGCAGAGGTGGTGGAGGCAGATACATTAGGGACATTTAAAGAGATTCTTAGATAGCCACATGAATTATAGAGAAATGGAGGGCTGTGTAGGAGGGAAGGGTTAGATAGATCTTAGAGCAGGATAAAATGTTGGCACAACATCATGGGCCAAAGGGTCTGTACTGTGCTGTAATGTTTTATGATGAGAACTTCCTCTTTGTTTTCTACTGCTTTTGGAAAAAGTCAGTTCTTTTGCACTTTGTATGGGTCTGATGAGAGCAAAGATCATATCAGGGCCTTGTGACATAAGTTGTACTCAGGATAGAATCAAGTTATACTGTATGTGAGCCGGATTGTTTAGTTGCAACTTGCTTAGGCTCTTTGTTTACAAGAGAGCCAGAGAAGCTTACTAGCAGTGAATCTTTGTAACTCCTAACTTTTCCATGAAGGAAGAGTCACTCCAATAGATGGACTGAATGGTTTATCCTTGACGAGTGCATTTTATGGATTTAGTCAGTGGTATTACTTAATAGTTTATGGAAGAAACCCTGTTTAATATAATATATATAAAGCAACAGAAGCATCTCATTATTTTATAAATGGAAAATGGCAGATCTGGACTTTATACACTATTTTGTTACCATTGTTTATGAGGAATGAATTTTCAAAGTCTTATCCTATCATGGAGAAAATCTCAATACAATTACAGTTTTAGAAAATTATCTTGTAATGTATATTCTTGTAGATTTGGGGCAAGTTTTTACATCCCATTTGATAGCAATGTGTCAGGTTTGGGTAAAGTGTTAAGTGCAAAGTGCCAGGACTACAGGTAATGTGCTCTATGCTCTTCATCGAGGATTAATACAGGTGACCTGCTTGCAGCAGCTTATTGAGAACTGTTCAGGTTTATTGCCAGAAAGATTAGCCACTGAACTTTTATACAGTGTATCATAAAAATACTTGATGGGTAGGAAAGGAAGCAATGTTTAAGAAGCAGAATGATAAATACATCTTTTTTTTGAGGGACCAGATCAAGAAGAAAGATATTCATTAATCAAAAACTTATTTTTGTTTGAATGTAACCTAAGACAGGAAGGTAAAATACCCATTGTTCATGTGCCCAGATGCAATCTCCTCACAGAAGGCGAAAGTGGAGGAGCAATTATGTGGAGACAAGTTACTCTATTGGCAGTTTGGGTATCTTTCTTTTATGATTACTGTGATAACCAAAAGTAAAGTCATTTCTAAGTGATTACAAGCTTTCTCATGCAGCGGGAATCTCAAATTTGCATTTTGTGTGTTACTGACTCAGCACTTCCCATGAGGGGAGTTTTAAGTCCCCCAGAACAGGGAAGCAAGTGAGGAGTCCATGGCTGCAGGCCAGGTTTTCCAGGGCTCAGAAATGCCAATGAATGAAAGGAGGGAAAACAGTTTGGATAAAATGGGCACATGTGTTTGCTCCTTTCCTGTGTTGCTTCTAGACTAGGAGGGACAGAAGATGTTCCCCATTCAAGCAAATTTGCTGTAATCAGCATTTTTCCAACTGAATGAGGCTCATGTCAATACACACTCCCTTCCCTTCCCCACATGGTATTTATCTGTACATAATCCTGTAATCTTTTTACCACACTACATTCTCTCCTCTCAACTCTTCCCCTCTCCATGAGCTCATCTTTTCAGTTTTGCCTTTTCCCAACCCCCAGATGCTCTCTTTTGAGAACATAATTAAGAAATAAAAGCAGGGCTAAACAATTTGTCCCCTCTGCTATTCAATAAGATCATGACTGATCATCACTTTTCTCCACTAACCATATATTCCTTGATTCCCTTAATATCTAAAAGTCTATTGATTGAACCTCGCACCCCTCTTAGGGCAATCATTCCATAGACCCATACCCACTGTGTGAGAAAATTTCTTGCCTCTGTCCTGAATGGCTGACCCCTCTTTCTCCCCCATTCTCTTCTTCCCTGCTATGGGTTGCTCCATTCTCATCTTGCTTAAATATAAGGCCTTTGTTTAATTAGATAACAGAGGAATGAAATAATATTTTATCCCTCTGACAGTCAAAGTAGCCCAACACCACTGAGGCAAAAAATAAATTGCTGAGAAGAACTCAGCGGGTCAAGTAGCAACTGTTGAAGCAAAGGGATGGTTGACGTTGATGTTTTGGGTTGAGAACCTCCATTAGGACTGAGAGTGTGGAGAGAAGGTAGCCTGTTCGTAGAGGGGTGAGGCAGATGCTGGTAGGTGATGGCTGGCCCAAATGAGGGGTGGGCAGGGAATAATGGGCAAATAGAGCCAGCTGGGGGTGGGGGGACTGTTGAGACAGAGGCTGATAGGTGAGAGGTGGAAACGTAAGAAAAGAAAAAAAAATTAGGCAGATGGAGCTGTGTGGGGTAGGGAAGGAGGGAGGGTAGAGACAGAGGCTGGTGGCTGATGTGGAACCAGATAAAGAAGTGATGATGGGCAGATGGAATCTAGTGGAGGTGGAGATAAGAAAACTGAACTGAGGGAGAAGAAACCCAGGTAGATGTGTATGTGGGTAATGAGCAGATGGAACCGGGGGGGTGGGGGGGAGGGGTGGATCTAGTTAAGTGAGGGGGGAGATGTGTGATGATGGAGAAAGTGAGTAGTAGTCCTGGGTGGACTGATGGGTGTGGTTAACTAAAACTAAGATAGTGTATTCAAGGCCTGAACTCCATAATGTTGAAGTTACTCAATAAAAGGAGGAGATGAAATAAGCTGATAGCTATAAACCTTTACAAATGTCGGTTGATTCAGTTAATAGTACAACAAATTCTGTATATTTGCAGAAACAGATGACTTGTTTCAATCAACTTGAGAACTGATGTAGCTTGATAATTTTGTTCAAAGGATTGTTGTAGAAGATTTGAATAAAGAGTTTTAAAAAAACATTGTTTTTGTTCAGTGTTTTCTCGACCTTTGGGTGTCAGTTTACATAAGATAAAGCACTTTCAAAGCAGGAGTAGACCATAGTTCATAATGGAGGTTATATAGCAGGTACTTTGCATGCAGCAGGTTCCCACAAACGCCAGTGTAATCACTTGATAGTAAAGTTGACCAAGGGTTAATAGTAGCTGAGGCAATGGCTCCTTCAAAACATTTCTTTCACATCCACCAGAAAGAAATGGCTTCATCCAGCACATAACCTCATGTTAAAAGATGGCACTCCAACCGTGGAGCAGTCCCTCATTGCACTAGAGCATTAGCCTAGATTTTGGCAAGAGGAATTTGAACCCACAATCTTCTGACTCAAAGGGTGCAACTCTTTGTAATTTGATTAATTCCATTAAGCTGTTGCACAAACTGTTTGTTTCACAGTCTGTGCAAGTGATGTTTGTTAATAGCACACAGGTATTGCATTGCTGGTTCCAGCCCATAACTAAAGTCATTGGGATTTACTTAGACCAGGGGCTGAGAAGATTCCATTTTCTGCAATAGTAAATGAACTTAAATGTAGTTAAAATATAGGAAGTGGAGGGCTTCATGGAATTCCAAAATCTTAATCAAGTGCAAAAATGCTTGAACCACATTCTACTGCTCTCCAAACAAACTGGGTTGTAGTTAAAATCTTCCAGGACTAAATTTTCCCCCTTGTTATTTGCATTGTTGAATTCAAGTTTTACAATGTTTTTTTTAGCACAAATAACTGTTGTCATTTGGTTGTACAGAGATCAGTCAGCATCCGTGGGTAATGGATAGGTCCATGTTTTAGGTAGCACAGTGGCACAGCTCAGTGATGTGCTGCCTCACAGCTCCAGAGATCCAGGTTCAATACTGACCTCGAGTCCTGTCTGTGTGGAGCTTGCATATTCTCCCTGTAACCCCGTGGGTTTCTTCTGGGTGCACTGGTTTCCTCTCGCGTCCCACAGACATGCAGCTTGGTAAGTTAATTGACCACTGTAAATTTCCCTGTGTGTGTATAGTCTTGGGCAATTTGATGGGAATAAGGGAAGAGTAGCATGGGGCTAGTGTAGGATTAGTGGAAATGGGTGACTGACGGTTGGCTAAAGGGCCTGTTTCCATGCTCTCCAACTCTGAGTCCAACATTTCTAGTATTCCTGTTTTTTGTTTCAGATTTCCAGCATTTCCCTTTTTTTGATTATTCAGCAGGAATAGATTGACATCCAGTGGCAGAGAAGGTGCAAATGGAATGCAGGTTTTGTGCTCTCAGCAAAAAGGAGGCCTAGGTTCCCATGAACTGAAAATGCACCTGGCCATTTCAAAAGGTAGATAATGCCATTCTGTTGGACAAACACATGCATGCAAATGCAGTGGAACGGCATGGCACACAAGTTATAGAATACACGATATTTTGAAATACAAAGAGGAAACTAGTTGATAAGCATGTTGTATTCTTTCATTTGAATGGTATTCCACCGGCATCTTGGATACAGCAGCCTTTGTTTCATACGCCAACGTGATATTATGTTTCCTGTTGATGAAGCTCTGGACAGAATTAAAGGAAGAAGAGCAATTCCAGATGTAAACAGACCAAAACCATCTGAAATCCATGCTACCGATAATAACAGATGCAATAATAATGCAATATTTAGGAATACTTTACCTCCCAAGGAAAGGGTATCCTGATCTCTTACACACCCCCTTTTGTTAATTTTGCCTAACTTGACTAGTGCTTAGAACCGGATTAACCCTGCATCCTATTCAGTCAATGTAACAGTAATAGCCTGGGCATAAGGTGGGTGTTGTTCTTCTACACTCCCAGACCCCTTTCCTTACACCCTTAACATTGTATCTCATCTGGAGTAACTGGAGGTGTTAAAAGCATTTCAGCCAATGACAGAAACTTATGACATTCAATACCTTATTTTGGACCTAACAGCTTCTCGGCTGAATGATCATGTATTTTAACATCCTAGCAGATGGTTCTCCTAAGATTGCAAATGATCAGCAGTGTTGGCATCCCATTGCTGGTGACACAGGCATCAGCCCCAATTTGGTTATAAACAGCACCTCCTTCAATAGCAAGGTGACAAGACATGACTTTTTTACTTTTTATTAATTTGATAAAGGCTTTCCAACCAGAACCGGGGCTGTTTTATTTCCCAGGTCCTGACAGATGTTCTTTTCTTGAATTGAGCAAATTTATTTTAAATATTGCAGATTTTTTATTTGAAGGCTTTTAGACTTTTCAGTGCTATTTTTATTGGACCTTACACACTTTAATCCCGATAGATACACATTAAGGTCATTATTTCCCTGTGGAAGCTGCAAAAGCCAAACCAGTTCTCCAGATTAAACTAACCTTTAATGTAGCAGTAAAACTAGCACCATCAGCAAACTGTTTACTGCTGCATTTAGAAACAAAGGAAAGCAGCAGGGACCAGAATAGATTTTACTCTAAAAGTAATTGGCAAAGACCTTAAATCTGTCAAGGTTTACAGCACACATTATCTATGGTGTGGAGAAGTTGTAAAGATTTGACTCCTTCATAATAGTGGAATTTCATTCCTGATATTGGATCACAAATAATTACTACAGTGTTTTCCTTTTACTGGATTAGCAGTGATTAGAAAATCTATACTTCCAAAAATACTGCATCTGCAGTTTCAACCAAACAATTGTTTGCTGGGGTCTGCTAATGCCGAGACCACCCCTTGACCTTGCCATTTTAAGTGACCTTTCCAATCCCATCATCTCAAATACACCCAGGGAGACCTCTGATCACCTCTTTGTACCAATCACCAGTTACATCACACCCCCTGCCCCCCCCCCCCCCCACATATAATGACACTTTCAAACTGTCTTCCTGACTTCAGATCTCCAGTTGCCATGCAGCTTTTGACCTACCTATAACGTCCCTTGGATTACTTTCCTACTTAAAGTCGCCATAAAAATGGAATATTATTGTGCTGTGGGTCTTGTTCTGATAGCATATTGCAGATTTCCTAACCTTCCCTTGATATGGAGTTTGTTGTTTTTGGACATCATGTATAACAAGAGGATCTCTGCTGTAATAAAATCAATGGGTTGAATTGCATTGGACCTGGCCCTTACCCCTCTTCACTCTTCAGAGGATGCCCACGACCTCACTCTCCCACCGTTCTGCAGCCTCACTGCTACAGCTGTTCTTTGAGGTGGAGTGAGTCTCAATTGGTGACAAGGCGGCAGGTGGCAGAATCAGAATCAGGTTTATTATCACTGACTTGTATGTTGTGAAATTTGTTGTTTTGTGGCAGCAGTACTGTGCAAAGGCATAAAGTTAGTATAAATTACAAAATAAATAGTCCAAACAAAAGGAATAATGAAGTTGCGTTCATGGACCATTCAGAAATCTGATGGTGAAAGGAAAGAAGCTGGTCCTAAATTGTTAAGTGTGGGTCTTCAGGTTCCTGTACCTCCTCGCTGACGGTAGTAACATGAAGAGGGCATGTCCCGGATGGTGAGGGTCCTTAGTGATGGTCCTAAAAGTTTCCTGCTTGCAGAAACTTTTCTGTCACCCTTTCCACAGTTTCCATGTGTTTTCAGTAAACGGAGGCCTTATCTGTTGCATTTTAAAATACGAAAAAAAAGTTGGAGATTGAATTTTTATCATTCAGGAAGTTTATTCATTCTTTTAAAGCCTATTGAGTGCACATGTCTGCAACAAAATCTGACAGTGATCAACCAAAATGGTGCCTGCCAAAGACCAAAAGAGTGATACAAGATAAGTCCCGAAAAATACCATGACTGGTTTGGAGGAAAAAACTATAGATTCAATGATGTATTTTGCTACTTAAATTATATATTACTAAGAAACAGTTGAAAACATAAATGATTAAAAATACCACCATTTAAATAACAAATTTATTTAAATTACATTCAACTATTGTAAACTAATTAAAAGCATTAATATAACACAATAACAGAAATAAAAGTCACTTTACTTACCTTTTGAAGTGAAATTCAGCAGCGGCCACAGTGGGTGCTGCACGTATGACTGGTGTTAAGTTGAGCTGGGTATGAAGAGTACTGGTATATTATGGAACTGCCACTGGAATCATTGTTTCCAGGCTTGCAGTGATTGGGCAGGCAGGTCCTGAATGAACTTGTATGTGAACTGCAGTTAGCATGTGTTTCTCTACAGAACTAATGGATGCCCTTCAGCATGATCTGGCTCAATATTTGAGCAGCTTTTTAAAGCTTAAGTCACGACATTGCTGTTGAATGTACCGTGCTTTCATAGACAAATATTCTCACTCTTGACCCAGTGACCTTGTGCTGTGGAGTGGGTGCACAAGTTGGCAGGAAATCTGTTTCTGGACTTCTGATTCTCTAATGATGTAAGAATGTTTCATTTAACACCCATTTCAGCAAAGCAGTATCATTTACCAGAATGCTGCAAGAACTCAGTGGAATGAAGGCAAAAGAGACTGCAGATGCTGGAATCTGGAACAGAAAACAACAAACAAGATGCATCATTTTAGCACTTGGTAGCCTGCTTAGGTAGCTTACTGACTCTTTTGGGATGGATTTTTTGGTATATTACTTTCAATATGTACAAATTTTAAAAATCATTAACTTTTAGAGCATTGTCTGAGATTTTTAGTGTTTCCAGTGTGTGCTCACCTAAAGGATTGCAATAAGCATGTCTTTTATTTTCCTTTCCCTCAGTTACCCTTGGGAACTGAGACCAACTGTTTCACTTTTGTGCCTGCTTAAAGTAGATGAGCAAACTCAGAATAGGTCCTCAGCTGAAGCAAAGGAATTTGTCATTCATGTGCATCAAGTACACAGTAAGCAATCTTTTACAAGTTGTCAATTTAACTTATGAGCTATTCCTTTTAGGCCACAATAGCATATGGCAGTGTTGAAGATACTGCTGGATGGACACTGCTGATCATATCAATTTGTGACTGATGAAACTGAAGAATGTTAGCTGCCTCTTAATTATGACTCTGGTTCTTCCTCCTGAACCAATGCTAGTTTTGTTTTTGCTGAAATAAAACTCTCCATATTATATCATGTAGTAAATAATCTGCCAATAGAGACCAAATGTGTTGACGCCTTATAATTGCAGTAGTTTTGCAATTGTCTATTTAACAGTGATAAAGCTTTCAATTCTTCCCACGTCATTAAAAATAGATTGCTTATCTTGACATTTTGATAGGTGGCTTTTCAGGATGTCCTATCTAATTATGGATTGCAATGCTTCTTGTATCAGTGCCAACCTGAAACATGCAGATTTTAGTTTTGCCCAGTGTTAACATGGCTCTATTTTGGTTTCCATTTATGCTACCCGAAAGTAAATAGCCTACAGAAGCATCCAACTTTAATTGTTCTAAAAGTGGTCTAATTTTGTATCAATCACAAAGATTGGCTCCATCATTAAACTAATTTTAAGTTGTTGGTCAAAATGGGCATGTGAATCATGGTTGTCTAAATGAAATTAGTTGAGTTAATGTACAGCATTATGCCAGATGAGTGGATGGAAATATAATTTTCAAGAGCAAGCAGTGTTACTTTCCATGAGTCAGTAGGCTGTATTTGCAGTGGTAATATACATAAGATCCACAAAAACCACTGATCGGTTCCCTGGGGAAATTACTAAGACGAGTGAAAGCCTATCTTTAATAGGTGAAGGATAATAATAAACCACATTATCCATTCAAACAGAAGACACGAGAAGAAGGATGTATTTGACATGTCGTTGTTGATAACAACGATATCATGATAATGGATTTGCAGCAAAAAAAAACCAAACCACACAAAAGGCATTGTATTATGCCGAAATTGATTTGTAATCTTTTACGAGAAACTCTAGCAATGAATCGCAAGTACCTTTAAAAATGGAATGATCTGCACATGTAGTGCTTTAATTAATTCTCTTATCTGATGAGTTCTTACTGTAGTTGTCAGATGATAGACGTGCCATTTATAAAATTACATAAAGTACTTAAAACCAAGTTGAAGGCAAAAGGGAGAGGTTGCTGATCTTCTGTCTCACCTTGACTTACTCTTTTGCTGTCCATGGCTTGAGACTAGAAAATCCTGCGATAATATCTTCTATCGGTGCTCCTCAAGTACACTACACCTATTTGGTACTAATGGGGGGGAGAAAAACTTTTATTTAGTTGGAGACTGGACTCTGCATTGTATGTATTAGCACTGGAGACTGGACTCCATGTTGTATGTATTAGCATTAACTGCAAGTTTAAAAAATGCCCAGAAAGGTTAAGGTACATATGGCCATTTTCTGATTACTTTTACACAGCACGAGGATCCATAGTAAACTATTCCATGTGTGAGATGCCTTCTCCCAGAAAGTCCTAACATGTTTCCATTTGGGATTAGTTTGTGCAGTGATTCCAAGTTTTTACAATAACTTTAGTATTGCTGTGCAGTAGCATCTGCTTTGCGTCAGTGGGGAAGTTGGGGTCTAATTGACTATATACATCATGCTGTTATTGTTGTAAGCAGTGTTCAGTTTTGATCATATTTTAAAAAGGATATATTAGCATTGGAGGCTGTCCAGAAGAAATTCACTGGGCTAATTCCTAGGTTGAGAGGGTTCTCCTATCACAAACAGTCAAAAAAGTTAGATTCATATTATTTGGTATTTAGAAGAATGAGGGGTGATCTTACTGAAATATATAAGATCCTGAGGGGGCATGAGTGGGTAGATGTTAATGTTTCTTCTAGGGGGAGAGCCTCAAACAAGATTAGTGGGCAGTCATTTATAACTAAGGTGCATGGGAATTTCTTCTTGCAGAGCGTAGTCAGGCTCTGGAACTCTGTACCCCCAAAGGGTTGTGCAGGCTCAGTCACTAGAGGTACTTAAAGGGGAAGTGGATAACTATTTGAAAGATTGTGGAATTGAGGGCTATGGGGAGCTGGCACAGAGCAGGAGTTAAGGCCTGGGATAGATCAGCCATGATCATATCAAATGGTGGGATGGGTTGAGGGGCCAGTTAGCCTATAACTGCTCGTATGTTCTTGTAGTAAATAGATCCCTTACTGCTTGAAGAAGACACCGTGGGATATTTAAGATTGGTGACTACGACTGTGACTTAAAACATAGTAACATAAGAAGCAGGAGTAGGAGGAGGCCAAACAGCCCCTCAAACCTGCTCCATCATTCAGTAAGATAATGGCTGATCCATTCTTAGACTTGGCTTCTACCTGATGGTGTCCATATAAATCAAAGTGGTTTTTAAATTGTTTTCAAACTGAAATGCGAGTAGAGGGTCTTCTCTCCTTGCCTGTGGGATGCATTGACACACATGGTTGAGCACAGTGGACTAGTATAGTATAGTAGGTATAATGGTCGTCATGGACATGGTGGGTGGTATGGCCTGTTTTTGCGCTGCATGGATCTATGACCTGTGACTTAATAACTGGCTACTCTTCACTCTTATCAGAAACATTTTTAGATACAGCCAAAAGTATCTGCATACTTCTGATGTTGCAATAGATGACCAACTAACTGGATAACTTGATGCTGAGGTGTCTCTTGGAACCTGTCTTGAGCCCAAAGGGATCTGACCCTATGTGTTGGGTCGGGTTGGCTCAGCTATATAGTCAGATAAAGCATTTGTGTTTGGGTTGGCTCAATCTATACATGGAATCCATCAATGACTATTGCATCAGCATTGAGCACTCAGCATGTCCTGAACTTATGGTGGATTTATATAGGTCCGAGGGTGACTTTCCTTTCACTCAAGACCCTGATGAAATATTCAATGTTTCATCTAGGCCTGGGTCAGAACTTTATCCAGCTAAGGATGATTTTAATATCGCTGTCTATGTCCTCTGTTTTGATCAATATTTGGTATTTCACCCTAAAAAAAAGTCTGAGATTGTTATATTTATATCTATGGTCAGGTCAGTTTGAGTTGGGTATGGAAATATGGTAAGTGGGCTCGGGTGGGTTTGCATTAGCTGGGTCTGGCCAGGTTTCAATTTTATACCTGAGCAAAACTTTAGCTTCATTACTCTTCTTCACTGAAGGAAGACTGAACTACTATGCAACTTATTGTAAACCCAAATTTATAGTTGTAGAATCTTTAGTAGCTTGCCTCATCTTTCAGTGTGTTCCCTGCCTCAGCCACACCATTTAAAAAAAAATCAATAGTCGCAACATGATGAGGCAGCAACAAAGGGAAAATCAAAGTCTGTAGATGTGGGAAATGTGAAATAAAAGCAGAAAATGCTGAGAGTGCTTAGCAGGTCAGGCAACACCTGCTGAAGAGAAGCAGAGTTAATGTTTCAGGTTGAAGACCCCTCATTAGAAATGGGAGAGAGAGGAAACAAATTATTTTAAAGTTGCAGAGAACTTGTAGAATGGGATGGATAGGACAAAGCAGAGATAAATTTGCAATCAGATAAGCCGGAATCATTAAGTAGCAGAGCAGGCTCAAAGAGCTGATTGGCCAACTCCCATTCCTAATTCATATTCGTATGGTCATATGACATTCCGTAGCTAGGCGGCATCCAATGAGGTGTCGTGTGGTTTGGCAGTAAGTGGCTCATTGGCAGTCTACTGCTGAGTCCCCACCTTAGTACCCTCTGCCAGTCTGATAAGAGAGAAAGATGGGAAGGAGTTTTGCCTCCTGTACAAAACTGCAATGCTATTTCTTTTCCAGAGACACTTAAAAACTGGCTTTAAACACTTTTAATAAAAAAAATTATTAAAAATATAAACATAACTAAAAGCATTAAGCTATTAATCCCTAGAAATTAGATTGCTGTTTATGGAGGGCTGAATAGGTACTTGATTTTTACCCAAATGCCAAATCAGAAATCACCAAGACGAGCACAAAAATGCTTTTAAAAACATATTTTTAAATGTATTCATGTGTTGTGGACTTCGTGGGCATAATCAGCATTTGCTGTCCATCCCTCATTGTCCCTGAAGGAGGCAATTCTAAGTCTAATGGGTCTGGAGTCACATATAGGCCAGACTAGGTATGGATAGGACATTTCCGTCCTGAAGGACATTAATAAACCAGATGGGTTTTTGCAACAGTCTGGTAGTTCCATGGTTACCATAATGGACACTAGCTTTTCTTAAAATTCCAGATTTATTTAATTACTGAATTCAAATTCCCCAGCTGCCGTAGTGGGATTGTGGTAATTGTGGTTTACTCCCTTTAAGAGATGTTAAAACCCAACTGTGTGTTTCCCAGACACTACTGCTTGGATAGAATTTGCACCCTGACCCTCAGGATATAGGTCAGTGCAGTTAAAGTCATCACTCCGTGGCAGGCTGAGACTGCTCTTGAACTGTAGTTAGTAGTTCACAAAAGCCTCAGTTTGTACAGAGAGCTGCTGGTCTCAACGAAGCTTCGGATGAATAAAAAATTACAATACTTGATTTTCATTAAAAACAATATCCCATGGGAACTTTAAATCACATGCACTTCATGATAAAGTCCATGTTGAACTGTGAGGTAGTTACGATAGTTGTAACCTTTTCATCTAAGTTCTGTTAGTAAGTAATTAATGACATCATCACGTGCAGCAAATACTATAGGAAATAGCACAGCTGATGGGGTGTTTCGCTATAGGAAGTGGCCCAATTGGTGGGACTTCAGTAGTAAATAGTACAAACATTTCAAAGCATACACAAAATGATGTAATATGTGCTGTCAACAAATATAAAATGGGCACTTTTTTTCTAATGCAATCTCAAAGCTTTAAGAATTAAAATATTAAAACCAAGTTAAATGAGTAAAACTAAATAACAATCACAGCTTTTTTCTTAAATCCCCAAGCTAGGAATCCCTATTCAGGTCTTATTGGCATAAGATCGGAGAGCTGGGTCTCCCAGCAAAATAAGGTGCCATTTCTGGACTCCACTTGAAATCCAGCCACGAAGTAGAGTGACTGATGCAGCAACACCTGCCATTCAGCTGGTCCTGAACTTACATTTGTCTACAGAAGTCCAAGACTGATTTTCCTGGGGATGGCTGAATGCTGGCATGATTGGGCCCAACATTCTTGCTTCAGAATCAGGAAAATGCTCCTGATTACTGCCCAGTGTAACTCTGGTTGGAATCTGCCATGTTTTTATAGGTACAAGTATTGAAGTACCACATGATGCTGTTAAATTCACAACCTTCCACTTAAAATACCTTGCTGATACCTGAGTTTTGGCCACCATGTGAATTGCTGTTTGTGTCAGGGGAAATACCACCCCAGAAAATAAGGAAGCCTTGCAAATGAAAGTGAGAAAATTAGAATAGATTTTTTAACTAATTTTCTTTCCCAATATTTTATCACCTTCTGTCCCCAAGCTACTGATTCTTAATTGAAAATGACTGCACGTTGCTGGTTATCCTGTGGTTCCTAGCCTTTGTGGAGTGTCGTTATAATTGAGTGGGCAAGAGCAGAGGCTTCAGACCTGAGGTCAGTGGGAATCGCTGGATAGTAATTGGTTATTCCTTCTCTTTCCCCTATTCGAGCATCCTAAACATCCTACCATTGCCATCCCTGAGATCTTCCCACTTAACTGTCAGATTGCTGGTTTGATTTATGTACAGATTGCCTATGCATTAAATGAACCAGTGTAACTATCAAGGAATTACTAATTTTAGTAATGATCATAAGTGTGTTTGGATGTTGTAAAAATATATAAGCTGCATGCACTGTAAATTGCATTTAGTGTCCTGTCATCAGTTGTCCTGTGCCTTTATATTAAACAGTCTTCTTTGCCTTACAGCTAATGATACATTTTGCAATGAGACATCCAGCAAGCACTTGGCATCTTTTGATGCTGTTGGGGAGCTTGGTTCAGCTGAGCAGTGCGGACTGTGAGGCAGCAAAGAAGGATGTGGAGTTGGACATGAACATGCAGTACAACTTTTCCAGCTTTAATGCAGAAACTTTAATACAGAACTTAGTTCTCCACAATCAGCGTGTTTATGTAGGGGCAACAAATAAAATCTATGTCCTGAACAGTAACCTAGAAAAGCTCTCTGAATTCAAAACTGGCCCTGTACTGGAATCCTTGAACTGTTCCCCATGTGATAACTGTGAGGAAAAGGAAGACCACTCCGAATCTGTGTGGAGAAACAATACTAACATGGTTTTGCTTGTCGAAACTTTCTATGGAGATCAGCTTATTAGCTGTGGCAGTGCAAGGAATGGTGTTTGTTTCCTCCACAATCTCGAGGAAAATGCTCTTGCCAATTTTTCAAACAATGCCCAGTGTATGTACTCGTTTGCCAACAACAACCATGGCATGTGCCCAGACTGTATTGCCAGCCCCCTGGGAACAAAAGTGTTGATGAAGAAGAATGATCGATTTATGAATTTGTATATCGGTGCAACACTGAGCTCTGCTCCTCTGTCATTGCAGTTACATTCAGTATCCATAAAGAGGTTAAAGGAATCCGAAGATGGCTTTCAGTTCGTCTCTGAACATTCATATATGGATGTTATTCCACAATTTAGGGACACCTATCCAATTAAGTATCTTTACACTTTTGAAAGTGGGAACTATGTGTATTTTTTAACTGTGCAACGTGAAAGTTTGCGTTCAAAGTCATTTCACACCAGAATTATTCGGCTGTGCACCTCAGATCCTTTCTTGCACTCCTATGTTGAAATGCCACTAGAATGTATTATCAGTGAAAAACGAAGGAAGAGATCCTCGAATATCGAAGTCTTTAACATCCTTCAGGCTGCGTATGCAGCCAAACCAGGTGCAGATTTTGCTGAGCAATTAGGGATTTCTACTGAAGAGGACGTACTCTTTGCAGTATTTGTGCAAAGCAAGCCAGAATCTTTGGAACCTACCAATAGATCAACTGTCTGTGCATTTTCTGTAAAATTCATCAATCAATTCTTTGAGCTGTTCATTGACAGGTGTCAGAAAGAAAATCTTCCAAAAGGCCTTCGCCATTTTCACAGTGGTGCTGATAGATATTGCGTCAATAAAGTAAGTTGATTAAACTGATATTTAAGTAATTGTATCATGGATGTAACCTCTGATTTATGAAGCAAAGAAAACACATTTTCCTGCAGTTTATTACTAAGACATTAAATTTCAAATGCTGGGAGAATACCAATGTGTCTTTCACGATTGCATAAATTGGTCATTCGGAATGAGTTTCTAATGCATTTAACCAGATGGATTTTAGATATCAATTTGATCACAGCAACAGATGAGTCATCTTTTTTTCCACTCGTAACGAATGGAAGGAGAGATGAAAGGCTATGAAAGACTCTCAGTGATGTAATTGTGTGAATGCCTAAAGCACTTGTATCAATTTCCTTTCTCTTTTTTAACAGTGCTATTGACTGGTTTACTTTAAGCAAATTAACACCTCCATTAGGAGACAAAACTTGGCTAATATTAAAACATGTTATAGAGAGAAAAGACATTGGTTCCTTAGGAATAATTTTATATCTATAAAAATATGGAATGCGCAAAATTGCTAAAGACTGTTGAAATAATCGATATGCCAAGGAAATACCATGTTCCACAATGTCTTTAACACGCTTTCTATTGATTTTTTTTTCCTGAGTAATATCCAATTCATTGCTATCAGCAAATAAAATCAATCCAATCACCATCACCTTCTCAGACAATCTATTCCATATACAGTACTCACCAGCCTCTATCAAACACCCATCTCTTTTCTACATTTTTAGGTAATGCCCTTCTATTGGGGGAAATTCTATCATGAGTTCAGATATTCTGTGTTCATGGTAGGCTTCAAGATCTTCTGTCCTCATCCTTAATGCATATGATGCACTCGTGCGCAGAGGTTTCTGTGCACTTATAGTAATATCAATCAGTACACAATGTGCAATTAAAGCATAGAACAGTACAGAACATAGAAAGTCCCTTCGGCCCATAATATCTGTGCCAACCATGGTGCCAATTTTAATCACATCTGCATGCACTGGTCCATATCCCTCCATTCCCTGCCTGTTCATATGCTTGTCTAAATACCTCTGAAATATTACTATCGTATCTGTTTCCACCACTTCCCTGGCAGCATGTTCCAGGCATCTACCATACTCTCTGTGTGTCTGTGTGTGTCTGTGTGTGTGTGTACACGCGCGTGTGCACACACACACACCCCTCATAAATCTCCTTTTAAATTTAATTTTTAATTGTTGTAACTTCAGTGATTGCTAGTTTGCAAATAGCAAAGGACTCAACTCTAGAAACTTGCCTTAAGTGAAGGAGTCCAGCAATGATGTATCATTCGTCCTTAAGTTCCTGTTTTGCGGACAAACGTATTGAGTCTCACAGCACCAGAGACCCTGGTTCAGTCCTGATCTCGTGAATTGCCTGTGTGGAGTTTTCATGTTCTCCCTGTGGCCATGTGGGTTTCTTCAGCTGCTTTGGTTTCCAATCGTGCTCCAAAGATATGCGGTTTGATTGATTAATTGGCCACTGTAAATTGCCCCTAGTGCATAGGTGAGTGGTAGAATCTGGGGGGAGTTGATGATGATGTGGAGGACAATAATAAAAAACTTAGATTAATGTTGCATTAGTGTAAACAGGTGGCTGGTGGTCGGCACAGACCCATCCCACATTGTCTAAGATCTCCCATCCTACTGTGAATAGTTTCCACTCACTTTTGTGCTCCTCCATGGTCCCTTGGATCTCCTCTGCATCTCCCCACCAAACCTCTTTCTCCCACCCCCCCGCCCCCAAATGATCTTTAACCCACCTCCACCACATCAATCACCTCCCTGCCTGTTGCCAACAATCTTTGTCCTTTCACTTGCGTTTATCTCTCTGATCTCCTGATTTCATCCCCATCCCCCCCACTTCTTTTTTTCAGCACCACTCTGATCTTCTCACTGCACCATTATCATCACTTGCACTACCACTAGCCCCGTTCTTCTGCCAGCCCACTCTCTTCCCTCCAATGATGTCTCCTGCCCAGGCCCCAATATTCTTCCTCTACAGTGATATCCTCTCCAGCACTGGCTGCATGATCTTCCCCAACCCCTGTACTTGCCCCTCTGTGCCAGTAAAGTCTGAGGGTGTGCAGCTTCTCACAGCCTTCCTCAAAATAGGGGTGATCAAGCACACCTGAAGAATTTCTAACCCAGAGTTTCTTGATATTTTGCTTTATTGTCTTGTTATAAAGTCCATGATTATTTTTGCTCCTTTTATTTCCAGTATCTCAGATGTAATGGGTTCAATTAGCTGTTTACCAGTCACCTCTAAATCCATCTTCTTTATTTGTTCAATGTTCAACAGCACTAAACACACTATATAGTTATCTCAGTGTTTTATACTCTGCCTCTGAAACTCAATCCATGGTAGTCAATATCATGACTTTCAGTGTCAGCGTATAACATGCGGATATACATGTGCACTGCATTTAGTACCATTGACAGGGATGAATTTCCAGGCAGTATGGCAATCCTGCACAATTTATATATCACTTACCCTTTCCAAATCTCTTCACTCTTTTCATCCACTTTAATTGGGTGTTCAGCTAGGTTTAGTAATAACTCACTTATCTCCTGAGTCTGACAGTCATGGACTTGAGTACCCTCCAGAAATCTGACCCCATGTCTTTCTCAGCACATTGCTGAGAAAGTGTGACTCTGTAGTGGTACTGTCCATTGGTTAACATGTTAAACTGAGACCCCATCTTTCCAGTTAGATGGATGTAAATAATGGAATGCCATTGTTCAAAGAAAAACAGGGTAACTGTTGTGCTGTCTTGACCAATATTTATTCTTCAGTGTTTACCGCTTTAGAGAGATGCATCTGGTCATTAAGCCTTGGCAGTGTTTCTCTGCATTACCGAAGTTCGTCATTGGCAGTAATGTGCTTGTGGATGATTTAACACATTGGAGTCCTGTCCTTAATTGACAACTGCCTCTCAACAGCCCAGATCTCCATTTGAATAAGACTTAAGCATTTCATCAGGTCTTTTCTGACTCCATCCAGTGTCTACTAGTTTGATATCATCTGAAAATTGATCTATTCTTGCATACATCCACCCTTTCGTCCCTCTCATTATTGATCCAATATTTCGGCAATGCACCTCCTTGATTGTGTTCTGCAGTGTGGTGGACCCATTTCCCTTATGACAATGTCTTTCTGAGGTTTTACTGAAATATCAACAAGGGGATCTGAAAATGGTATTGATGGTTTGCAAAGGAATTCTCCAGTATTCTCTGAAAATTGTTGCAAACAGATGTTCTAACTATTCTTATAATCCAAGTTGGATTATATTTATGCACCAGAGTTAAAACATTTATCACATTTTACTAAAATCTGTGTGAAACTGATTATACCCCAGATGTGCATTTTACATCATGATTTGTTCTATTTGAAATGTACTATATTCTAATTTGACATGGAAGGTAAGGTAAGATATCTTTATTAGTCACGTGTACGTCAAAACACACAGTGAAATGCATCTTTTGTATTGAGTGTTCTGGGGGGGACAACTCACAAGTGTCGCCACGCTTCTGGTGCCAACATAGCATGCCCACAACTTCCTAACCTGTACGTCTTTGGAATGTGGGAGGAAACCGGAGCACCCGGAGGAAACCCACGCAGTCACCGGGAGAAAGTACAAACTCCTTACAGACAGCAGCAGGAATTGAACCCTGGTCACTGGCTCTGTAATAGCGTTATGCTAACTGCTACACTACCGTGCCTGAAGAAGGACATTCAGCCCATTGAGTCTATCTCAGAGCAGTCCCATCAATCCCATTCCCTTGTAACTTGTTTTCTTTCACATGCCTATTCAACCTACTCCCCATAATTTGCCTACCACCCATTTACACAATTGGGGTAATATACAGTAGCCAATTAAACCTCCCTTGAGATGTAGGAGTAAACTGGAGCACCCAGAGGAAACCCACACAATCACAGGGAGAATGTGCAAACTCCATACAGACAGCACTGGAGGTCAGTTCACTGGAGTTGTGAGGCATCAGCACTACCAGCTGTGCCACTGTGCCACACGTTCTGTGCCCAATTGCATGCTTTGAAAAATAACTTATGAAACTGGTTGCCAACATCAGTTGTCAAGAAGAATATGACAGATTCATTCAACAGTGAGGTTGTGACAAGTATTGGTGAGCAAATTAATGCAATTCATTTACTGTGAAAACAAACTCATTGTACTTTTTGCATAACAATGAAGGTTTTATTTACAGGTTATGTCACAACTTCATGCACTTTAAAGGAAAATTAGTACCGCACTTTTTTTCTGAATTCTGTAAAGGTACATTTCTCTAATGGATTGTTAGTTGTTAACATTCCATTTAAGGTAAGCTAACAGCATCAAAATTAAAGCAAATTCCAAATAGCATGGAAATATTCATCCAAAACAATTGTTTGATCAGGAGGCAGATTTCAGTTGGTGTTTAATAATAAAAGAACTTTAATTTTTTGGCAAACTTTGCTCTATTTCTCCTGCTGATCTTTTTCTTCATCCTCATTGCATAATCCTTCAAAAGAACAGGCTCATGGATTTGCTCCTTTCCAATTCTACATTTCCTCCTCATTCTGTCTTGTAATCACTCGTGTAGATGAAACCATTATCTTGGATTAATGGTTATGAAGATGCTCAACTGATTCCAATTAGCATTATTTCAGGGGTGAATGGAGAGAACTGCATGCCAGCATAGTGAAAGCAGTAACGCAAAGTGTTTCTGGTAGCATTTTGTGTATACTGCACTAACCTTTGTCAAAAGAAAGGGAACCAGAAAAGCTATTGCATAAGTAGATATCACATCATCTGCCTGATGCTTGCACAGATTTATTTAAACAAATAGCTGGAACTTGAACAGACCATGGGTATTATATGTAGAAAATAGGCACAGTGTCCTTTTTTCTGAAGTATTGATTAAAACCCTTTAAATTTCTTGAAGGAACATCATGTGCACGTTGAATTCATTAGTTCTGTGAGTGTATCCATACCTCTTTGTTTAATTACATAAATTGACATAGCAAATTGATTTCTGCTTGTGAAGGCACTTACATTGTGATAGACTGTGTCCCTCATGAGTTGAGATTAGTGTCTGGTAATGGTCAATATTGATTTGTCTCGACTATGATTGTTCAAATGAAGCAAGATCCACAAGTATTGTGTAAGGAAAAATTGATACTTTTAACTGAGAACATTTTAATATCAATTTGGAAATAACAGTGAAGTAGGATTATATATTTTCAACTTCCTTTCTACCAGACCATTTCATGACTTTACATTCAGCCTGCTAACATTAATGCTTAAACAATCTCAATGCACAGAATATGAAAGCTGGATTACATCTCTATTTTGGACATGGTTAATCAGCCCAGATGCAAAATAAGAGTGTATTCTTCAGAATGGCCATAAGTCTGTATTGTTCACCCTGTTTCCTCTCTGTGAATACTTCCTAAAATGTGGTGGTGCTTTCACTGTTTTCTGTTTTTATTTCAGATTTCAGCATCCACAGTTTCATTTTAGTATTAGAGCTATATTTTTGAAATTCTACATCATTAGGCAAATATAATTCATTATGCAATTTTTTTTCATTTCCACCTAAAACGAAAATACCAGTTTTGAATAGCAGTTCAATCATTTGTTTTGCAAATTGATAATGATATGTGAATCATTATGCTAGTAACATAATGGGTGCAGTGTCTTAAAGGTGATAGGAAGAGATTGGTTTGAGGGATAAAGCCTTCATTTGGTTGGCTATCATCTGTGTGGATGGTTGTTAATGATTCCTGTTAAATTAATTTCCCATATCGTTTGATTCTCCAATTCACCCCACTGCAGAGATCACACCAAGTACTCTGCAACATCCTAGAGTGTGTTTAATTGTGAATGTTTACATGTAACATAAGCAACAAATGGTAGGGCATGAAGAAATGTTGATGAACAGGGAGACCAAGAGGTCCAAGTCCATAGTTCCCTAAAAGTGGCAAGGCAGGTTAGTAGGGTGGTGAAGAAGGCATATGACATGCTTGCCTTCATAGGTTGGAACATTAAATAAAAGAGTTGGGTAGCTGTGTTGCAACTTTACAAAACACTGGTTAGGCCACACTTAGAACATTGTTTGCGGTTCTGGATGCCATTCTGTAGAGAAGATGTGGTTGTGTGGGATAGAGTGCAGAGGCGATTCACTAGGATGTTCCCTGAATTGGAGGACTTTAGTTATGGGGAGAGATTAGATAAGCCGGGCTTGTTTTCCCTGGAGTAAAGGAGGCTGAGGGGTGACAGAAGAAAATAAGATTATAAGAGGAATAGATAGGGTAGGTAGTTAAAATCTTTTTTCCCATGGTAGGGGTATCAAAAACAAGATGGTAGAGGTTTAAGGTGAGGGGAAAAATTTTTAAAGGGGATTTGAGGGGAAAGTTTTTTTTTACACGGAGAGTGGCTGATATCTGGACTGTGCCGCAGAGGAAGTGGTGGAGTCGGATACAATCACTATATTTAAGAAACATTTAGATAAACACTCAAATAGGTAAGGCATAGAAAAATGCAGTCCTAATATAGGTAAATGGGATTAGTGTTGATGAGCAAAAAGATTGGCATGAATGTGGTGGGCCAAAGGGCCTGTTTCTGTGCTGTACAACTCTACGACTAATTGATGTCCCTTTTTGAATGTTAATATTGCACAATTGCCCTCAATTTTCACCCAGCTGGAAGATACCAATTTCAAATATTGGTGAAATAAATGGTATACTGTAGCTCATTTGAACCAAGTAATGATCATGAAAGTCTTGAGTGGAATAAGGTGAATGCTACATTGTGTTTTATGCTAATACAAAGTTTGATTTCAGTTTTATATGCTCTAATGTTAGAGACACTATATGCCATAGTGGCCTTTTAGCTTCAATCCTTCTGAAAAGAGATTATTTAAAGAATGCAAATCTGTCTTAAATACAATTTTAAAAAAAATAAAACTGTTGTTATGTACAAGAAGCAAGTATGATGGTGTTCGTTCAGTGGCTATATTTTTCAACTCTTAAAGATTATTTTAATGGAGGAAGAAATCAATCTGGCTGTTTTCTCATATGTACTAAGCCATGAATTTGGTGTTAATGCCACACTGCACTTGAATGCAAGACCATAAGACATAGGAGCAGAATTAAGCCATTCAGCCCATGGAGTCTGCTCCACCATTCGATTATGGCTGATTTATTTTTCCCTCTCAAAACTATTCTCCTGCCTTCTCCCTGTAACTTTAACACACTTACTAATCAAGAACCTATCAACCTCCACTTTAAATGTACCCAATGACTAGGCCTTCACAGCTGTCTGTGGCAATGAATTCCACAGATTCACCACCCTTTGGCTAAAGAAATTCCTCCTCATCTTTGTTCTGTGCCCTCTGGTCCTAGACTCTCCCACTGCTGGAAACATCCTCTCCATGTCCACACTATCCAGGCCTTTCAATATTCGGTAGGTTTCAATGAGATCCTACATGCCCCACCCCCAATCAGGCCCAGAGCTCCTCATCCATTAACCCTTTCATTCACGGGATCATTCTTGCAAACCTCCTCTGTGCCCCCTCCAATACCAGCACATCCTTCCTTAGATATGGGGCCCAAAACTTCTCTCAGTGCTCCAAATGTGGTCTGACTAAAACCTTATAAAGCCTCAGCATTACATCCTTGGTTTTATATTCTAGTCCTCTCGAAATAAATGTTAACACTGCATTTGCCTTCCTTACTACCGACTCAACTGCAAGTTAACCTTTAGGGAATCCTGCACTAGGACTCCCAAGTCCCTTTGCACCTCCGGGAGTGGTAAGACTGGTATGTTAGAAGCTGGAGAGGAGAAGGAAAGGAAAAAAAGTAGCTAATAATGCATGTTGCAACAAATTCACCATTGCAGTTTTGTGGTTATTGGGCTGTATCACATAACATTACAATGAATGTGGGTATGAAATGCACTGTAGAATCTAAGGTTGTGCTGAGCAACATGAAGAGGCTTGTAGGCTTAGCTCAAGGTCAAAGTCAAAACCACCTCATGTTCAGAGCTGCCTCCAAGCTGAAGTACACATGATTTGTTAGGCAGGTCCAATTTCACAAAGAATTTTAAAGTACCGTTCAGCATATTTTTTTTTATGTCTGTATAGTTTTGTGGTACTTGCTTGTAGTTTTGAAGTTTTTCTAAGGAAATGTCAAGAACTAATTTGTCAAATGTTATAAGTTGAACACAGTTCAAAACATAAAGTGAGATTAGACTCTTTATCCACAAACTAAACTGTGATTGGTTACACGTAAGTCATTTGACCTCAAAATGTGTATGCTTACAAAATATGTATTCTTTCATTGTGCTGTTCCACCACTCATTATTTTGCCGTGGAAAGGAATAGAAAGTACACTAGGTGTGTTACCCAATTCAGTAAGCTCAAAGCATTATCGAATGTAATAGTGGAACTTCATCCTTGGTTAAAATCTGAAAGGAAAGAGCAAACCAAAAAAGGGACAGTTTAGTGATGAGAGGGGGCCAGATGAGAAAGGAACCTACTAATAGTTAGAGAAGCACAGGACATTTTCCTGTACTGGAATAAGGGGAAATCAATGCTGTTGGTTTCCATTTCAAATTCCTGCGATATTCTTTGTCACTTCAGTTTCAAACAATACTCTCTCTTGGTCTACACTTAACTGCCAACCCTGTGCACTTTAATATTGTTGGTCTGTTTAACTGAAGCATGATGAATTCAGATCAACATAACGTATTTATATATGCTGCCTTCAAGGTCAGAAAAAATCCTATGGTGATTTGCTTAGGATGGTGAGGGTATGGAGAAATGGTGAGGAAGCAGGAAAATATGATGAAGATTAAAGGAATGTACCAGGAGTCATGGTTCATTAAATGGCCAAAAACTGGGCTGGAAAAGTATAATTAGGCAAGGTTTTTCTAAAGGTGGCCATAGAGATAGACAGCTTAGGGACGACATTCCTAACAGATCCAAAGTAGCTGAAGCTCAGGACATCCACTGAATCCACTGAAAGGCATAAGGCTTTGAGGAGAAAGTAAGAATAGAAGAATTTACAAATGGCAGGGCCATGGAAGGATTTGAAGGAGAGGATAATTTATTGTCTTTGGGACAGAGTACGCACGGATCATATTTTGTATCTTGAAATTTACGAAGAGTGGTGGAAGAGAGGAAGTCAGTAAGGAGGGTTGTTACAAGTTGCAGGTCTGTGCAAGATTATCTCTTCAATATCAGTGCCTCATGTAGAAGCAACACTCGCACCTTTTGTAATCAGTTTATTTTCCTCTTCCACTTGCTTTGTGTAGCTAATAGGGGAAAATTAATATGATTAAATACAATTTTGATTCATAAGTAAAAATGAATAATAGACGTCACAATTAGATGTGATCTCAACACTCATATGGATGTGTGCATTATCCATCTCCTTGCTGCAAGGTGTTCTGACAAAACCCAGAACATTTCTGATTGTTGCATCTGCTTTACATTCCTTTGTTTCATTCATTTATGGAGTGTGGGTTTTTCTGACAAGGCTACCGTTAATTTACCTTGAGAATGTCAGGGGTCATCACTTTGAAGCTGGAGACTTTTTACAACTCCTTGCCGTGGAGGTACTCCCACTATTGTCGGATAAAGAGTTCCAATTTATGGGCTACAAACTTTGCATGATTTGGAGGAGAACTCATAGAGGGTTTCACGGACTCGCTAACTTTGTCCTTCCAACTGGCAAAAGTTGTGGGTTTCAAAGAAAATCTGTCAATATTGCAAATAATGCACATTGCAACATGGAGCACCAGTGGTGGAGAGAGTGAATGTTGGGTGCCAATTAGGCGCACTGCTGCTTCATGGTTATTTGCTATATTGATGTGTAACACATGATAATACCAGCCTACCAAAGCATGGGAGCACCAGCACATTGTCTGGAGAGGTCAACCATGTCAGCTGGACAACTAGACCAGCAGAAGAAAGCAGGAAGGAGGTTGGAGTGAGATTGGGGACTGGGAGAGGGTGCAGTCCATCTCCCAGTGATCACTCCTAGACAGCTTAAGTATTCCATGCAAGTGCCAAATTAAACCAGGAAGGTACATAAGGATGGAAACTTTTGTGAAAAGAAAGATTGCAGAGTTTTGTTCTTAATGATGGTAGACATGCATTAACTTATATAAAGAACATGTTTTTGGATTGCACGTAAGGTGTTTTGTTTTAAACTCAGTGCACAAGCTGAAATGGAGTCACAGTAAACGTGTCTGTGGGTACTCAGTGATTATTGTTACATTGTACTGCTTGAAACTTGAATAAAGAAGCTTGCTGAAGTATCTCCTTGAGCAATAGTGGAGCATACAGAACAACGTTTATTACCTTGAACATAATTAGCTTGTGGCAATGATTTTCACCACTAAAGTGATCTAAACTTAGATAGAAACCTCATCTACTACTTACATCATGTCAGTGAACAAAGCTGCATTCAACAATATAGGAAGGAGACTGTTGATCAGCAAGTTTCACATAATAGACTTTTGGTTTTGAATTGTATGATGTGAAGTGTGGCAGACAGCATGTGTTCCTGGGGACATTTAAATTATGAAAAGACTGCAATTCATAGAAGCTTATGATTCTGAGTGTATGTGTTTATTTTTAATCTACTGTTGCTAATTGTGACTTCTAGCCATGCAAAAGTTGTTATTTTCAGTTTTCAATTGATACATAAGCCCCTGCACAATGCATTTATCTGTAAATGTGACCAGACATTGATGAGCACAGTTCATTTCTGATTGTTGAATCTAGCAAAAATTCAGAACCTAAATTCAAAATGAGTACTTGGTCTTTCCTTTTGATTGTGGGATTTATTGTACCATTTGCTATGTTAATTATTGTACTTAAGATCATTTAACACCGATTGATATTAAACAGGGGAATATGGGATCATTTTGTTTTTATTCTAGCCTGGAATTTGCCTGAAATCAGACTCAAAAGATCAAGGACGGTCAAACAGAAATGATGCACAGCACAAATTTCTTTGTAGTTTTAATGCTGATTAAGCTGGAAGCCAACTCCACCCGCATATCTGTGCACACCCCCAGACTGAAATAATCACTGTGTCAAAATTCTGCTAATTGCACCTGTAGAGGACCTTCAAGGAAGCTCTGTTAAATTTCTTGATGCACTTAGTTTCACTGAGACATCTTCACTGCTCTTCTCCATTATCCTCTGCATTGAGTAACTTCTAATCCTCTGATTTCAACCAGTATCTCAAGTAACCTTGCACTCTCACCTTGGAGTTCAGTGCCCTACTATCCTTATTTTCTTCCTCCATGTAAACACCAATCCATCTTCTCATTGATTTGCTTCATCTTGTCATCCAATGTGGCTTTACCAATCCCATCTTCTCGGTCACTGATAGGCATGTCCTCATTCACTTCCTTATATTGCTGTCCCCCCAACTCCTCCCGACTTCTTTCTCTGTCTGCTCCTGGAGAAGGTTCACACATAGTTCATTACAGTTGCACTTTCACAAACCCAACCATCTCAATCTGTTCAGCAAACTACTTGCCTCCAGCTTGAACACTCTGGTTTCTTTTAAAAGTTTTACTTTTTTTTGGACCTATGCACACACCAGATATAGCCTTCACTTCTGCTCTTTTAAATCCAAGGGGTACAGAATTAAAAAGACAAAATGAACAATTGGTTTAATTGTTTACTGCCGAATCTGGCTAGATGACATAAAGCATTAGTAGGCCCTTCCATTCCAGGAGCAGCAATGATAACCCATGGCTTCTTTTCTCTACTCCAAGCTATCTTCTTAAAACCCTCTCCCAACTTTGTTTTTGTTTTGGAGGTGCTGCTGGCAATGTGAAGAGGCATAGTCCTATTTGTCATCAAGAATGAGACCATTTGGTCTGTCCCTCTGCCATTTAACTTCTTTCCACAAGCCTACCAGGCCAAACTTCTATGCCACCTCTATCCCTAGTCCCAAACTCACATCTTTCTCTGGATTGTCTCCTTTCTCTTCTCCCTGCCTTTGGTAAGTTCCTTCATGTTTATCAGGGCCACCTCTTGTTTCCACTAACCAACCAATGACAAGTCCCTTCCTGACTCCTGCGTTAGCCGATATTGTTAATGATCCATTCTCCTCAGTTACCACAGAGCCATCTGCCCCTTTTAAGTCTGCCATCATTACCTCTCTCCTCAAAACCCAGCCATTGACCTTCCCATCCTACTGCCCCATCTCCAATTTCCTTTCCTCTCCTTAAATGCGTTGCAGCCTCCCAAACTCTTGCCCATCTTACCTGGAACTGATTGTCTGAATCCCTCCTCTCAGGTTCTGTCCCTGCCATTGTACTGCTCAAATTCATTAATGATCCCCTATGTGACTGTGACAAATAAAATCCATCCTCCTTTACCTTTCTTGATCTGTCTGCAGCCTTTGACACAGTTGATATTTTTCCCTCCATTGCCTTGCTATCATCATTCAGTGGGATGGGATCAGAGTCACAGTAGTTCCATTCTTACCTGTCCAGTCACAGCCAAGTAATCACTGGTAATGGTTTCTCTTCCTGTGTCCCTACCACTACCTTCAGTGTTTCCTAACAATCTATTCCTGGTGCTCTCCTAATTATCATCTACATGTTGCTTCTCAGCAACATCAACCAAAGACATGGCCTCAGTTTCAATTGATTTCCTGATGAGAACAAACTTTACATCGCCACCCATCTTGACCCATTCAGTGCCTCTAAATTGTCAGTCCGTCTGTCTAACATCCAGAACTGGGTTGGAAGAAATTTCCTCAAGTTAAATATTAGGAGGACTGGAGCCATTGCCTTCAGGGCCCAATACAAACTCCGTTCCCTTGCTATGTCCTCTGACTCCTCCAATCCCCTCATCACCACCTCCAATTCCCTTGCCCTCCTCCATCCCTCTTTCTGGAAACTTCCTGAGATTGAGTCACACTATACACAGCCTTGGTGTCATCTGTGGCCTAAATCTGCCTGTTTCCACCAACAATACAGGTTCTTACTTGCTTCAGCTCATCCACTGCTGAAAACTTCACCCTGCCTTTGTTAATTCTGGACATGACTATTCGAACATATTCCTGGCTGCCCTCTCTTTGTTCCATCCTCTGTAAACTTGGGTCATCCAAAACTTTGCTGCCCATAAATAGTGAAATCAGAGAGAGCTCCAGAGCTTAGGTACTGCCCTAACTTGCACTGTCCTGTTCACCCTGTGCTTACTGGCCCAAACCGGCTCCTGTTGAAGCAACACCCTAATTTAAAATTCATGTTCTTGTTTTCAAACCTTTCCATGATCCTGTCCTGCCCTTCTCTTATAACCTTATCTACCAAATTATCTACACTCCTCTAATTTTGGCTTGTTCCACTTCATAAATATAATCACTTCTCCATTGATGCTCTTGGTGTCAGCTGTCAAGGCCCTAAGATCTGGAACTCCCTTGCCTCATCACTCATCTGTCCTGCTGTAGGATGTTTCTTAAAATTTACCTCCTCATACAAGTTTTTTAATGGCTTCCTCTAACACCACCTTATGTGTTTTGGTAATAATTTATTTCATGTTTGTTAATGGAATATGCCATTTTTTCCCTACAAATAGAAGCAATTATTTTAGGCAAAAGACGTGGGTATTTTTTTTTCAAAACTTTTAAATGTTAAAAATACATTTAATTTGCTAGGAAACTGATAACTAAGTTCTAGTAAAAATCCATTAATCTTTTATTTTAAGTCCTTTCCAGTCATTTGAGATTAGATTACTCACAAGTGGACTGTTAGACAAGCTGATTAAAAATACTTATTTTCGTGCTTAAAAGCATTTTCACCTATATTATAAAGTCCCATCAGATTGCCACTCCTAATATGTTTATTTATTCTTCCTTTATCTAAGCTGCTGCTCATTGCACTGGCTCATGGATGGTTGAAGCAATGATTTTTTAAAAAAAAGTCAATTTCAGACTTTTGGACGGTTTTCAAGCAGGTCTTCAGATTATTGACTGCAGCCAAAAACTGCAAACATTCACCTTATTTTTCCTTGTAATAGTTTGAGAACCACATGGGAATGTGAGGATCGATGTAAAAATTGATGCTGGATAGTTGGCTCGGATTGAGGCCCTGTTTCTTGTGTTGTGCACCTCTGACTCACAATCCTCCCTCCATAACCTTTTTCACTCAGCAATTAAAAATCTATCTATTTCAGCTGTGAATATGCTCGAGGGTTCAGCTTCCACAGCTTTCTGGGTTAAGTCCCCATATTCTGAGACCATGCTGTGTAGCCCTAGGCTCTCCCATGAGGGCAAACTAGTTGCTGCAGTAGTCCTGGTGAAGGTGCTCCCACACTGCTGTCGGATGGGGGGCTCCAGCAACGGACCCAGTAACAATGAACAAACAGTTATATATTTCCACGCAAGGATAGCATGAAACTTGGAGGGAAAATGTAGGCAGTAATGTTCCCTTGCACTTACAGCCCTCTTTCTTGGTGGTAGAGTTTGGGTGTTTTGGGAGGAGCTGTTGAATAACCTCCCAATGTAAATGCTACATTTTGGAGCTACTGTGCACTTGCTGGTGGAGGGAATGACTGTTTAGGGTGATTGAGATACCAATCAAGTGGGTTGCTTAGTTCTGGATGGTATTGGGCTCCTTGAGTGATGTTGGACCTGTACTCATCTAGACAGGGAGAGAGTATTCCATCACACTCCTGGCTTGTGCTTTGCAGGTGGTAGATATCTTCTGAGGTGTCAAGAAGTGAATCACTCACCACAGGAGACCCAGAGCAGCTCTTGCAGCCTTGGCATTTATGTTGCAGGTCCAGATGAATTTCTGATCAATAGTGACCTCTAGGATGTTGATGTGGGAAACTCAGCAACGGCAATGTCACTGAGTGTTAAGGGTGGGAGGTGACACTCTTGTTGGAACTGGTGATTGTCTGGCATTTCTGGTGTGAATGTTAGTTGCCACTTATCAGCCCATATCTGAATGTTGTCTAGGTCTTGCTACATACAGGAATGGGCTACTTCATTTGCTGAGGAATTCGGAATGGAATTGAACACTGCATAATCATCAGCAAACATTCCCTGTGTGATCTTATGACGCAAGCAGGGTCACTGATGAAACAGTGTATGAAGGCTGGGTCTTGTACTCTGTCCAGGGAACTTCTGCAGTGATGTCCTGGGACAGGGAAGAACAATTAGCAATTATCAAGGAAAAATATTAATTTAGAAAATGTTATTTTAAAGATTTGTAATCTATAGATTCTTCTCCCTGCATTCTCCCAGATAGTCACATACCAGTGATTTAGTGGAGGGTTTTGTGCTAGAAGTTGGCAGCATGCAAACTTCCCCAGATGAAGTCTATATCCTGATAACAGCAGTAATCAGGTGTACCTGGCTCGGACAAATGTTACTAGACGATTACCTGTGATCAGAAGCAGAACTTCATAATGTTTGTGAGGCCTCCTTTGGTGTTATAAAAAGGGGGCCTGGTTGAGCAGGTTCAGTTCAGCCTCAGGTAGCAATGGATTACTCAGCTCTCCCTTTGCCCCACCCCAATCCCTTCCCACACTACCCCCAACTAGTATGTAAAAATCTGCCTCTCTTACTCTCTCCCCTCATCAATTTTTCCTGATATATTGACCAAGCTTCAGGCCACTGTCTTAATATATGTTGCTCGATGTTGAAACTTGTTTGATAATTCTATGCAGCTCCTGAGGATGTTTTGCTGTGTTAAAGGCACTAACATAGTTGTTGTTTTAGTTCTAAAATGCCATTCTATTTTTGTATCATCAGTAATGCCTTTAGGATGCATCATGCCAGTGAAATCACCCATATATAATTGTTCCTGTCTTGATAATAAATTCTGCAACCCATGTTTCTGTGCTTGAATCTAGGTTTCCTTTTTAAATTATTGCCGAAGGGAAAAGTTTACCCCTCTAACAGGGAAACTAAAATAGGATGTTACCAGTTAAAATTCACCAAGGTGGTATTCACATTTGAGCCTGAACCATGTATCACAGGGCTATTCACTATTGTTACGGACTCAGTGAAAGTCCCTTTAAGATAGAGAGTGTGTGTATGTGTGTGTGGGGCGTGCTTACGTCAATAGAAGATAAAGGACGTAATGACGTTGTTGAAGAAGTCAGAAGAAGAAGAGAGAGAGAGAGAAGGGAGAGAGACACCAGCCTGCTTGTTTTCTCTATCGATGGATGAGAAACAATAACTGTGTTTGCCACTGAAATCCATGTATGGAAGTTGGAAGTAATCCAGTGGAGTTCACTTTGTTGCTGACCTGTAGAAGGAAACAGGTATTTGTGTGTGGACGACCATGGTTAGGATGCTTTTCGGGGTGAGGAAGCCCCAATTTTGTCACAAACCAGCAACAAAAGAAACACACTGAGCATGATTCAGCGTTAAAAACTATTTTATTAATCACTACTTATGATAATACGTAAAATAAAAGTAAAAATGTTAGTATGTTAGAATTCAAAAATGTTAAACCTCGAACATTAACCCCAAAACTAAACTCTTCGTGTGTGTGTGACAAAGTCCAAAACTCCAAGTTCCGGAATGGTTCTTAAAGTTCAGTTCCGCAAGCCATAAGGTGAAACATGAGCAAGGGCTTCTTCAACAACCACCGTTGTCTGAAGATAAGATGTAGATGTAGAAAAACAGAGAGAGAGTACATACGAAATCCAAATGTTCCACGATGGACCCCAAACGACACTCCAGTGTTTACTCGGTAGTGACTTCCTCACCCCGAAAAGCATCCGAACCATGGTCGTCCACACACAAATACCTGTTTCCTTCTACAGGTCAGCAACAAAGTGAACTCCACTGGATTACTTCCAACTTCCATACATGGATTTCAGTGGCAAACACAGTTATTGTTTCTCATCCATCGATAGAGAAAACAAGCAGGCTGGTGTCTCTCTCCCTTCTCTCTCTCTCTCTTCTTCTTCTGACTTCTTCAACAACGTCATTACGTCCTTTATCTTCTATTGACGTAAGCACGCCCCACACACACATACACACACTCTCTATCTTAAAGGGACTTTCACTGAGTCCGTAACACTATGGAGTATTACGCCTGCACTTGATCCTAACTGCACTTATAGGACTTGCGAAACAGCATTTTAATGGCAAGACTTAAATATAATGGACTTCAGCAGTGTTTTAAACTTTTCTCCTTCCTTCCTTCCTTCCTGATGAGATTGTATCCAATCACCCGTCTCTGCTAATTCCATAGCCATCAATGATCCATAGCCTTGGACGTTTTGGTGAGAGTTCCTAACATCAGTAATTTCAGACTGAATGCCTTAGGCTTACTGATCAGTGGTTATTGCCATAAATAATTTTTAAAACTGCCAATATTCTCTGTTTGACAGAAATAAAATTGATTGATGCCCACTCCCTGAAGGGAAAATGACAGAGAGGTCAGTGTTAATGGAAAATCTATATTCAATTTTATCTTTGTAGTGGAATTCAGATGCTGAATTTGCTGCAAAATAAATTAGACAATGAGTAATGACACCTGATATTGCCGGCTTTCCTGAAATATAGCCTGTATCCATACATTAAAGAAGGGAAAGTCTTGCATTTATACAGTGCTTTTCATAGCCATTTCAGGATATTCAAAGTCCTTTCCAGCCAAAGTAGTAAGTCATTGTTGTAACAAAGGAAGCAATCTAAGCACAACAAAGAGCAATGTGATAATAATCAGATTATCTGTTTCAGTAATGTTGATTTAAAAACTAAATATCGGCAAGGGCACCAAGAATATCTTCCTTGCAGTTCAGAATGCTGCCATGGGATCTTTTGCATCCACCGAAAATAGATGAGGCCTCAGTTTAACATCTGACGCAAAAAAACTGCAGCTCCATTGATCCAGAACAGGAGCATCAGCCTAATTTTTGTGTTGAAGTCACTAGAGGCAAACATGAACCCCCAAGTCTTCTGGCTCAGAGGCAGAAGTCCTGCTAAGTCACCCACAGCTGGCAATATGTAATCCTGTGTGATGATCTGCTTCTTGTGCAGTCCCTCAGGATTGAAGGAGACTTGCTTCCTCTCCAATTCTGTAGTGGAAGATGCCTGTGTGTGATTTATTTTAAGGTAAGCACACAGACTTAATAGACTGAGCACCTCCAATGCAAGGAGTTCCAATACAATAGGAGATCAGCTGCGCTGTACAACTTAAAACCTACTCGTACATGGAGACACACACCCATACTCATACACATGGAAACAAGTCTACATGACTCCCAACCTCTTCCTTGGCCACTCTCCATCACATGCAAACCTATCCCATTCTGATCCCCTCCTTGCTCTAGTTCCCCTTTTCTCAGTCTCCCTTCTCTGTCACCCTTCCCTCTAACTGTCTCCCTCACCCTCCCACCCCCCACTTCTCCACCCAGTTCTTCCACTCTCCACTCTTTCCCCTACTCTAGCCTCTTCACATGCTTGATGTGGTGTCTAGTTCAGGCACCACAAACCAGGAAGGGTGTCCTGCTTTGGAAAGGCTGCAGAGGAGATTTACCAGAATGGCCCCACAGATTTCAGTTATTAAGAGACTAACAAGTTGGGATTGTTCTGGTTACAGCAGAGAAAGTTGGTGGAGTAGTTCGCAGAGGGTTTCAAAACCATGAGATGTTTTTATATACAGTGACTGCTACTGTGACGGGGAAATTGGTTTTGTTATGGACCCATTGGTTAAGTACAGATTTGTTCCTCTACAATGGCAACTATTGCTGCTTTGGTATACTACAGACAACTTTAGCATTGTTGCCAGGATGCTTCAGGTCTTGCAGAATATTTTTAAAAGATTAATAAAGTAATGGGGAGAATACAAATTATTGACCTGGTTAGGAAATTAGTTTATTGTGGGAGGCAGTGAGTGATAACACTGGACAAGTGCTCAAATTAGCAAGATATGATTCGTTATGTCCCACAGGAACCTTGTTGGGACCTCAATTGTTGTCTATTTATTAATGACCAAGGTGGTGGGATAAGAAAGAAATGTACAATAAAAACAGAAGATGCTGAAAATACTCAGCAGATCAGGCAGCATCTGTGGGAAGAGGAGCAGAGTTAATGTTTCAGGTCGAGGTTCTGATGAAGGGTCTTCAACCTGAAACTTATCTCTGCTTCTCTTCCCACAGGTGGGGCTTGACCTGCTGAGTATTTTCAACATTTTTTGTTTTTATTTTAGATTCCTAACATCTGTAGATTTTTTTTTGATTTTCAGAAAGAAATATACCTTTAGCAATGACACAAAGATGAAATGGCATTATAAGTAGTGTAGCTGAAAGCCTAAATTATAGAAGTTAAGTGATCTTCCAAAACTGTGGCAAATAGATTTCTGGATTGACAAATGCAAGTTCATCCACCTTGGTATTAAGAAGGTAAAAAATAGTACTTACTGAATGGTGAAAAATTAAAATTGCAAACCTCCAAAGGGATATTCATGCCCCTGTGCAAAGCTTATTAAAATATCACAGGTTGATGCAGAAGTTAATGTAATGCCGATAAAACAAAATCCTGTCAATGCCAAAAATTTAAATAAAAGAGCTGGGCTGACGATGCTGGAGTGAACCAGCTACCCAGAACTACCTTCAGCAGTGCCCACGTAATTCTACCTACATGGGCCAGAGTAGAGGGCTGATCCCACTGGCTCTCAGCACCTTCCAGTCCCCTGGCAAGGTTAGACTTTGTGCTGTGTAGTGCACAGACACCACCCCAGCGTACCCCTGAGCCTTAGACAGATGTTGGAGGTTGAGCTTTGCCTTCTGTTAAAGCTGTCATTGAATGTAACAGTGGTTCAAAGTCTCTTACTGTTGGATAACATTTTCTCCAGTCTGGTTTTTGAATTGAATACTGCTCATAGATTTTTTTTTTTACACCTCTGCTTACGATCCCTGCCTTCCCTAATGGAACAAGGATAGAGTTCCTCTGGTCCTCGTCTACTCCAATAGTCTCCACATTCAACAGATCATCTTTTGCAATTTCTGCCACCTTCAGCCAGACACATCTTACCTTCCCATCCTCTTTCAGCATTCTGAAATTCCTGATGCACGTTTGTGACCCAAAACGTCGACAGTTCTTTTTCCCCCCCCCACCCCCCAAATGCTGCTCGACCGCTGAGTTTCTCCAGCAGATTGTTGCTTCAGAAAGGACTGACCCCTTTGCAACCCCCACACAAGATCACTCAATTTTTCATGACACATTCTCATTCAACCCTTTGCAACTTGAAATTAACTTGCTTTCCTTCTCTCTTTTCTGATGAAGGCTCTTAAATGTGAAAATTTAACTCTTATTTCTTCTTCGATAGATGCTGGCTGACCTGTTGAGTGTTTCCTGCATTTTACATCATTGTTTCTGGTTCTTGAGCCATTGGCTGAGATGTTTACTCATAGAAGCTAAAATCTGAATATTTTTCTCTTTACTAAACAACATGTCTTGTTGCTGAAATTTATGAGGAGCAATAAAGTTGTCCACAGTCTTTGACCCCTGCCATAGACATCCATATAATGCTTTCAGAAGAAAACAAAAAATAATTGATTGAAAGTTTTTCTGAAAATTATTTTGAATATTTCTGCTTTATTAATATCTGTTTAACATCTGCACCGTGACATAATAAATAACCATCTCAAGCCTATTTGCATGTGGCGTACTGAATGTCATTGCAAAATTAATTAATTGAACTATTCTGTTCTATTTTTTGTTTTCTTCCTGTAGAGCTCCTCACCCAAAGAGAAGGCTTGTGGAGGAAACAGTGATGGATTTCAGATGGAGAGCGCAATTCCTGCACAACGGCTGGACCTGTTTCTTGGGCAATTCCAAAACACCTTGTTAACTTCAATTGCAGTCTTCACACAAGGAAAAGTAACAATTGCAAATCTGGGAACTGCCGATGGTCGCGTTATGCAGGTAGGCTTTGGATTATGCTGTTGAAATATTATATTATCCTTCTTTTATTTCTCCACCTCACCAGTACCCTACTCTGAATTTCTCAACAAAATACCTTCCTCCTTCAGTCTCTACATTTCCTCCTCACTCCTGATTTTACCATTCTCCTTTCATTGAAAATCCCTTGTCCCTATTGACAGCTACCACTTTTAGCTTTGCCAGTTCTTTTGACCCCTCTACTTCTCTGGTCTTAATCCCATACAAGGCCATTTCTCATATAAATCATTTGCAACTGCAGTTATCAATGCTCCACTATCTAATCTTTTTTTTTGTTCACCATGTTATTTCCAATTGCCAATTCTTCAACCTTTCCCATTTGACCTGATATTATCTTTATGGCAGAGAAACCTTTACTTTTCCCCCAGTTGCTTCCCCATCATGCCTTTGATATTTACTTCCACAAGTCCAAGCATTGCAGACTTGAGCATATCTGGTGCTTAACTGGAGTAGCCATTCCAACCTGAATGGATCTCATCAGAAAAGCTCTGTCCATGTATAATACCCATCTTGACCATGGTTGATGTGAATGTTTTATCAGAATATACAGTATATCTGGCCTGAACCTAGCACATAAATCAGATAGCCAGGCTCTCCTCACCCAAGTGGTTGCTTCCTGCTGTGTTAGAGCTTTACTGGAATCATCCTTGAGAACAAAGATAACACCTCAGTTTTTCCACTGTCAGTTTCTTAAGTGTGATGGTAAAGTCCACTATCTTTCTCATTTGTAATATGGTGGACAGAGACCATACACTCTGGAGTTGCCTCCTGCCTCCCACGTACTTTTGCTTCCTTTAAGACCTCTTCTTTGAACCCACCTCACCTTTAACATAGCATCAAATCTTTGACACATGACCATTTGGCCCATGAGATCTCTGCTGTTGTTTCTGCTGCTCACGCGTCCACTGTGTCAACAAAAGCAGATTCTTTGCTCTCTCGTGTACTTTCCTACCTTCTAATTTGACCAGATATTTTGTTCAGGTTCTGACAATTTGTCTTGAATTCCTTACTGAGTTTGTAAGTGACTGTTTTATACTTATGTTTTTAGTTTAAGGCTGTTCTAAGTAAAATGAATTTCCCCTCATCTTCTCTAACAAGCCTTCATAGAGCTTTAAAGATAACTAAAACTTTGCCCCTCAACATCTTTTGTGGAGAAAAGAGCCTCAGTCTGGGCAGCCTTTCCAATTAGATCTGATATCAATCTTGCAAATTTTTCCATTAGCTTCATGTCCTTTTAATGTTGCCTTCTTTAGTGCTATATCCATTTGTGTCTGATTGCATCTTTGTTAGGTGTATTTGGCTGTTTCCTTCAACGTTAAAGGTACAACATTTAAATGCAAGAAGCTGTTGTTATTTCAAAGGAACAGGAAGTACACAGGCTGAAGCCATGTTGAGTATTTTGAAGCTGAGTACAGCTTTCAGCCAGCAGCAAACAAATCAGCCAGACCAAATTTGTCTTTCACAGCTGTCAGCTAAAGTTCCAGATAGAAGATTAGTACAGAATTTTTTCAAATGTAATTTGTTTAATATACGTTACTAAAAACCTAAAGTAATATTCAGGTTTAGTTTTTTGTTTACTTTTCTATAATCCAGCCAATGCATGTTAACAAGTAATGGTATTTAACCTCATGCTTTAAGTATGCATGCTCAAGGTCAGCCAAAGCTTGGAACAGGAAACTTGCTGTGAAAAACAGAAATTAAGAAGGGCTTTGAATCTTATTGATTGCTAAAATAATTTCTCTCTAATCTGTGTGTTCTTCTAATGTAAAGCAGGAAGTAATACAAAAATTTTCTAGTTGTTTTAATGTACATTCCTTGATCTGTTCAGATCAATATCTTAACTATAAAGTAATATTCAGGTTTAGTTTTTTGTTTACTTTTCTTTATTTCACTTTATGTTTTAAATTAATTTACAGTAGTTTATCTACTTTTAATTAAACTTATTACTTAGTATTTTCAAATATTTTTTAAAATATGTTTATATCTTTAAGTCTCTAATAGCAGAGACATGTAAACATTGTGAAAATGCCTTTGATAGCAGCAAGCTAACGAGTCATCAGGGCAGTCCTGGTGGTGGGACATTGACATTCTGTACCTGGGGCCTGGCTTGCTTTGCTTGCTGTAGGGTTACAGCTGTGTGGTCGCTAGTGTACTGGATCCCACGGGTGCAGCAGTGTGTAAGGACAGCTTACAGGGTGAGAATGAGGGCTGTACCGGTGGCGGATTGACCGGGACAGACCTGGCTTGTGTATAGTTAAGATGAGTTCAGAGTGGATTCACATTAAATTAAATGTAATCATGTTGTGTTCTCTTTAGATTGTGTATTACTGGATATTTGAAATTAACTTGCGTCTATACTGAGTTAGCATTGGATAGACAAGGTGCATGTAATTTTGGGTAGATGGCCTGTATTCAAATTTAAGAACACCATTTCCTCTTCTAAAATGAAATACACTGGATGCATGGCATCATAGTCACTGTTCCCAATTTTTCAGACAACATGTGCTGCTAATGATTCTGCTGTTGCCATTGACACCTCCATTATTTCCTACTCGCACCTCTTGACTTGTATCCACATCTTTCCTGGTGACATAACCAGCCCCGATTCCACCACATCACAGACCATGCCTTGTTGTTCTTTCCTCCCACTCTACATCCTACCTCTGTCCTCACTTAAAACTCGTTACATCTTCAGCTTTTGCTAGTTCCAGTGAAAATCAATAATGTGTAACAAGGACCCTCTCTCCAGAGATGCTGCCTGATCTATTGTGCACTTCCTGCCTTTTCTGTTTTTAATCTTTTTATGATGCTATCCATGTATCATAGCCTTGGAAATGCAGTGCTACACTGTAGTTTCCTATATACAGAAGAATGCATATTTAATGTAAACATATCATCGGATTCCCAAAACTTCCCATAATGTGGTGAGATTCCAGACACTCCCACTTGTAATTATTTCTCTGGATTCATTGTTTTGCCATTGATACCAGGGGGCCTTTGTATAGGTCACCTACAGACAGTTGAACTTCCCATTATTTTGCCTTATACTTCCTTTTCAGTTCATTTCACAAAATTGAGCAACATTGGTACATGATTATTTCTTCAGAAATTAAAAACAGCAGCTACTACAAGGATTGAGACCATGAAAGTAATAATGGAATATTAAGGGTCTAAATAATGAAGTATCTGGGTGGAAGAAAATTACATTATATAGTATATTTCATGTGCATTTTTAAATGGTCTAATGCACATTTCAGCAAATAAAATACATTTGAAACGCACTTACCATTGTAGAAAATGGTAGCCAAATTGTGCACGGCAAGCTCCCACAAATAACAATCTAATAATGGCTGTATAATGTTGATTGAGGGATTAACAATAGTTTGTGTATTGTTTACTTAAATCCTCTATGAGCATTTTTGGGGTCTGGGTGTTGCTGGCAGGGTCAGCACTAATTGCCCATCCATAATTGACCTTGAGAAGCTCGAGATGAGTCACCTTCCTGAACTGCTTTGGTCCTTCTGATGAAGGTATTCCCTCAGTGTGTTGCGTAGGGAGTTTTAGGATTTGGACCACCAGTACTAAAGGAACAGCAATATATTCCCAAGTCCTGATGGTGTGTGACTTGGAGGGAACCTAGACCATAAGCCCGAAGCCTATGTCCTTCTTGGTGATGGAGGTTGTGGGTTTGGGAGATAATGTCACAGTTGCATAGGCAAGTGCCTTTAATGCAGTGCAATGCACTTTTGCACAGGAATGTTTTGACATATTCAGCATGTGCCCAGCAGGGTACAAACCCCACTCACCCTTGGGCCACTTGTACAATCTTCAGGCCAGCAGACAGCTGGCTTGGGCTAGCCAAGCTAAAGAAGGGCATCTTCATGTTTATGAGGCCCAGTTGGGTAACATTTAAAGGGGACCTGCCTGAGCAAATCAGAGTCTACAGAGTCCAGTAGAGGGAATCCACCCTAAGTAGGTGTCCTTTTAAGCTAACCCCTTGCCTGGGCTCTCCCTTGGCTCATAACCTAAATGCAGTCTGGCTCTCTTCTTCCAACACCATCTCATCTTAATACCCCTCCCTCCATCCAGTCACTGCTTTGACCTCTTAAGATCCCAATCTAATTGTTGAGATCCCAATTTTACTCATCCCCACCCATGATCCTCCCTTTCTGACACCTAGCTGTGACTGGTTTTCCTCTGCTTCCTCCACAATGAGAGAATAAGTGGAGGAAAGCCCTTTGTGTACGTTAGTCATACAGCCTGCGGCTTCATGTACTACAGGATTTTACAGCGGCAAGATGTTGCCCAAAACATTCCAGTAAATTGAAAGTTGTATCCATTGGCCTACCACACACTGCTTGGCTAACATTGCCTTTCCCAATGTCAAAGAATTCCTGGGTCAAATGTTCTTCACGTACCCTGACTTTTCCAGCTCCTGGATCTTGGGTAACAAAAACTGTACCATTGGAAACATGGGCTAACTTACCTGACCAGAAAATTAACCGCCACCCCCTAGTTTTGTTTAAAATGAATGTGCCCTATTCATACTTAATACTTGAGTGCTGCCTGTGTGATTACTGAACCTTATCAGAATATAATCAGGTTTGTGTATGTGCTGTGCTGTGCGACTCATTTTCCGGGAGTTTGCTGGCAGCATCTTGGTGTCATCCCAGGGTTACATTTGTACAGAGGTGCCAACCCCTTGGGAGATGGAAGGCCTTATCAAATGTGAGTAATGTGATTGCTGAGGTTGTGGAAATAATGTGATTCAATGCATCTTATGGGTACTGCTAGTAAATTTCAACCACATAACATTCTGTCAAGCACCCTTATACAAACCCTTTATCCTTCTGACTGCTTCCACATGGTGCATCAGCAGGAGAGTTTGGATCTTGAACTGTAAAGACTGCTTCATCTGTGCCCATGGAGGGCAAACTCAGCCACTAGGAGGTAAGACACCATGTTGGCTACTGGCAGAAGGGGAGAAGGATAAGCATTGGGGGTTCTTGGAATGGAGTCTCCACATCCACGTTTTCTTTCACTGTTGACTCCAGGGTCCATGTCACATTATTTCTGCTGCTCTGCCAGGGACTACGTTGATGAATATCAGTGAAACACTGCAAAGCCATGGATTGGTTTCCAGACATTTTGTTAATGGCACCAGACCAATTGCTACACAAAGCCTGTGTGGCTGTGAGCAGGCACTGTAGTGTAGTGGTCAGCATAATGCTACTACAGCACCAGTGAGCCAGGTTCAATTCCGGCCGCTGTCTGCAAGGAGTTTGTACGTTCTCCCCATGTCTGCATGGGTTTCCTCCGGGTGCTCCGGTTTCCTCCCACATTCCTAACATGTATGGGTTAGGAAGTTGTGGGCATGCTATGTTGGCACTGAAAGCATGACGACACTTGCAGGCTGCCCGCCGAAGATTTTATGCAAAAGATGCATTTCACTGTGTGTTTCGATGTACATGTGGCTAATAAAGATATCATATCTTCTGTCTTGTATGCCCCAATCAAAAGGCATGTTTAAAAATCCAAGGAGGCTGACACTCCATGTCAGGCATTCCCTGTGCTAATGATCCATTAGTGATGGCATTGGGCTTCTCTATCCTCTGGGTAGTATGGAGAATTTGGGATTCATGTCTGCCAGTATCTGGTGAAGTTGCTGATGCCCCTACAGAGTCCTCCTCCTCGGCAACTGCCTCCAGTTTCAGCATTTGTGTCCAGGAGGGCAGAGCCTGGAGACCATTGCAACTTACTCCTCCACCTGTTGCATTCTCCCGGTGATGGTGTGGGTTTCCTCTGGGTGCTCTGGTTCCTTCCCACATCCCAAAGATATGCAGCGTGGTAGGTTAGAGAAACAAAGGACATTAGATGCTGGAATCTAGATGAAAAACACTATGATGCTGGAGGAACACACTAGCTTTAATATCAGGAGACGGATGCTGCTCAGGTTGGTAGGTTAATTGGCTGCTGTAAATTGCCCCTAGTAGATGGGTTAGTGGTAGAATCTAGAGGGTTTGATGGGAATGTTGGTGGGATAGGTTCCAGGGAAAGCGAGGTGGGGAGTGGGATTGCCCTGTGAGCCCGAATAGAATCAATGGGTCAAATTGGCCCCCTTCAGTGTCATAAGGAAATGTGGAGAAATGCACTGACATCACCCTCACTTCTGGCCCTTGATTTTCTCTGGCCTAGAAGCCATTTTAATACCAGGGCCTTTAACTCCAGATGGGTGGGTGAGAGGCTGAGTCAAAATCTCATCTTCAGCTGCTTCAGCAGCCTGCTGGATCTATGTTTAATTCTCAGGTCCTGTTAACGTGTCAAAAGCCAACAACGTTGCAGAGCGGGCAGGAAGCGGATGCTGACTGGCAACAGATTGGGAGGCACATGGTACTTGGGTGGGCGTCAGGAAAACCTCAGAGGAGAGCATAATCCAGAGAAGCAGTGGTGTGAGTTACTTGTACACAGAAGTGAAACAACACCTGGAAGGGAGGCTTTCAGTCCCAGGTCACCTTCTCTCTTGTCTTTCCCTGATTGAAAGACCTGAGCCACCTCCACACATCAGGGCCCATCCCCATACCCAGGCCGTCATCTCTGAAGTTGGGTAATGAGCTGAAGCCAAGGCATGGTGCCAAGTGTTACTATTTAACAAATCTGAGCCATCCTTCTGTCATGGGTTAATTGACAATTTAATACAATGAACAATAGCCCCTCATTCTTAGAAAATAATGAGAGGAAAAGCTGCTTTGACCACATTACTAAAGCCTTACATGAGTAATTGAATTGGCCACAATGGAGTGATTTATTCTTATAATTGATAAAAAATAGCTATTAATCATTCTTCCAAAGGAAAATAATCTTAGCAAAGTGGTTCATGCATCTGATCACAGCAGACAATATCTCATCAAAATGTTGTGCCTTTAAAGTACACTTGCCTAGTATTTCCTCAGTGTACTTTGGTCACTGCCAGGCGCGTCAGTGACAGTTTTGGTGGTGGAAAGACTGACTGGAACGTCAGTTGTGCTGGAAGCCCAATGTGTCAGCCAGTGCTGAACAGGCCTTGTGCTAAAGATGGAAACTGCATCATGCAGAGCATGCAAAGGAAATTGGGGACATCCAGGGCTGGGAGAGGTCAGGACAGAAGAGCCTGGAGGTGGGAGCCCAGGCATGGATTGGAAGGAATGTTTTGGGCACGGGGGTTTACCAATGATGGGAGGTAATGGGCCTGCATTTGGAGCTGAGGGCTTGGTGAGTTGGGGGCTTCAATCAATGATTGGAGGGGTGGTGGACATGGGTGATAGGCGTGACTTGTGGTGTCCTGGAACGGGTGATCAATGGTTATGGAGGGGGTTTGGGTGATTGTTGGAAGAGGGCATATCAGATGATTGATGGTGAACAGGGAAGCTGAATGATTGTTGAACTGGGGTGGGGGAGCTCAGGTAAAGTTTGTGAACTTCATAGGGTGATGGAAGTTAGTACCACAGTACCTCTCAGGCATGGTAGCATAACAGTTAGCATAACGCTTTACAGCGCCAGCGACCCGGGTTTGATTCCGGCCGCTGTCTGTAAGGGGTTTGTACGTTCTCCCCGTGTCTGCTTGGGTTTCCTCCGGGTGCTCTGGTTTCCTCCCACATTCCAAAGACGTACGGGTTAGGAAGTTGTGGGCATGCTATGTTGGCGTCGGAAGCATGGCGACACTTGCAGCCTGCCCCCAGAATACTCTATGCAAAAGATGCATTTCACTGTGTTTCGATGTACATGTGACTAGTAAAGATACCTGACCTGACCTGATCTTGTTTGGAGGCCCAAAGGAGAGCTCCTAAATAAAAAGTTTAAAGGGGCCTTGCCTGACCTGGGTTCCCAGTGCCAGGCTAGAATCTGCTCAGGGACACACCCCCACCCTTAAATTATGCAGCTCTCAAGCAAGTAGTGGAAACCTGGTGGAATCGTGACAGCACCTGAGCTTTAGGGTCAAATTTCTCTCTGCAATGCTGTAAAAGACATCATTACATACACTTCCAATGCAGAAAATGGCTCATCCACACAGAGGGAATTTGTAACAGGTTTGTTTTATATATACTTTGCATAGTGCCATGATTTGCCCTGAGAAAATGCATATCATATAATGTATATCATTTTCACACGCATAGTGCTGACAAAGCTAGTGCCATGAGACCAATAGCTAGGCACTGTATAGAAGATGCCTGCTAAAATATACCAAATAGAAAATATACTTTAGATCTTTCTGTAGTTATTGAATGGTCCATTCATCTAAAGTACATCTCTCACTTCCTTCATCCTACAAGAAGCAAATGTGCCTTCAGCCATTGCCAACCCTAAGCTCTGGAATTCCCAACTGTTTAACTTCTCCCTTAATGCCTACCTTTGTCTAAGTATTTAGGAGCCTGACCTCATGGAGCAGAATTTCCAACCTGCGAACCGGTAGTCATGGAAAAAATCTAGTCAATAGGTAGGTAGATAGGCAGAATGGCCTGCTGATCTGACCACCTCCCGACTGCTGACCATTGCAGATAAATCTCCCCACCTTTGTATCAGCAAACAGCCCCTGGTATTTAGTGATCCACCTGCATTGAGGCCTTTGGCTGCATCTAGGCTGCATTTATTGCCTGCTTGAAGGGTAACTGTTTGCACCTTACAGATCGTATTGTAATATGTTATGACACAAGGAGCTCCAAGAATTAGTAATTACATTTCCAAATCAGGATGATCTTTGACCTTGGGGGAAGTTGCAGGTGGTGATGTTACCATGTGCCTGAAGTCCTGTATCACAGTTAGTTTGCAAGTTTGGCTAGCACTGTTGAAGCATTCTTGGTGGGAAGTTTTTGCTAAAAGGTTGGCAGCGCAGCAAGGAAGTTTGGGATTCCTGTGTACAGGTGCACAAATACAGAAGTCCCAAACTTCCTTATGTTCCCTATAGAACAAAGTGCAGACTTCCTCTTGTATTTCCTGTTCATTTATTACACTGAAAACCAGCAGCTACAAGGATAAGAGGTAAATTTCAGGTAATTAACATTGTTTGATTTAGTAGAGTTAACTTAAATCTAATAAATTATTTTCGCATGTTTTCTAGTTCTTTTAAGGCTTTCATTTTTACTTATTTACTTTTAAAATGCAATTATTTATCATTTTTGTCATTTCTGAACATAAAAGTCAATTGATTCAGCACAGTTTTTTTGGGATTATTTTAACTTTTTGCCTTTTCTGCTCCATCATGGTCCCCCTGCAGGCTTGGATTGACACTGCCACCAACAATGGTGGTTTTCTGCAGCGTTCAGCACAAACATTGCAGAATATCCAAGGTGTTTGATAGCTTTGACAGTCAACTCAGCCTCGTAGTGGGGTTCAACTGGCTGTCAAAGCATTTCTGTGAGATTTATAGTCAGAATTCTCTGTGTTATGCAGTGTCACACCTATCAGGTCAGAGCTGAACCAAAAAAACAAACTGCTGGAGGAACTCGATGGGTGAGACAGCATGTGTGGACCCCAAATCAGGACTGAGTGTATGAAGGGCTCCAGGTCAGAGCTGATCTTATTGAGAAAGTTCTCATTGGAGAATCCACACAAATTAAGAGTGGAGTTAGCAGGTAGGCATGAGAGGATATTCTGGGCCAATATGAGTGCAATTAAAAGCTATATAAGCCAAGTTAATTGCATTTATTAGCTCAGTCTTAAAACTGTTAAATGCATTGTATTCTCGGGCTGCTCTCACAGTCAACCAATTTAATGTCAATCATCATAATGGCTGGATGGCTGCTTTTCACATTCTTCAAAGCAAATCACAAAATTGAGTTAATAATGTAATTGCCCACTAATGTAAATAATTCTTATTATCTAGTCTGTCAAGTTGATACTTGGAGGTCTAGAGGAATAATATGATCAGTGAGGTTTTCTTCATTGCATCAATTACTTTGTCTCTGCATGTATAATGTATCCACCCATTTTTACCTCCAGTGATTTTTACTACGCCTTCCCATGTGGTATCTTCTGTGAATCTGAACAAATGTAAACAATAAACATTAAATTTTACTAGGTCTCATTTTACCGAGTATCATTTATCAGCGCATTGTTCAGATCACCCCACATTCCCCTTTAAGGCCACTTCCAAAACTACCAAGACAGTTGTCCTATACACCAGTTTTTACAGTAATCGGACTGAAGAGTCCTTGTTGAGACACAGTCTATAACTTAATTTATTGCTAAATAACATAAGAAAACAAAATAATTAGAATGATAAGATTAAGAGAGAAATGAGCTTAAAGACAAAAGAAAAGATTTTTTTAACTCAACAATAATTCACATTTGAAAGAATAAGATTTCATTCTTGTAAAAATTTCACTTCAGTTCAAAAGATGTTTGGATTTTTTTTAAGACCTATTAAACTGTTGAATGGACATGATCTTTCTCCAGTACTTTCAGTGGGTAATTAGTGGCAAAGTACTATAGCATCACATTTCAATGAGATAACAAATCTAACAGAGACGCGGTAGCAAATTGAATTTCTATAGTGCTTTCACTGTAGAACGGCACTGAATAAATTGTAGATGCTTTAAATAGGAAATAAAAGCAGAAAATGCTGGAAATACCTAGCAGGACAGGCAGCAGCTGTGGAGAAAGAAATAAAGTTAACACTTCGGGCAAAGACATTTTGCCTGACAGTCCACATCATATCAAGAGACAACACAAAAGCACCAATCCTTTGAGCAGATGACTTCCAGCCTTTCAGAAGACTGGGCACTATCCATTAACCATAACTCTTTGGTCCCTGGCTACTTACCCATACTGATCTTTTTCCCTCTTTCACAATATTTGTTTGACTTTTATTTACATGGTCATGCATTCCAAAATGCTCCTTAATTTTGTCTAGAATCATGAACTCCTGGAATTGTAATGTCGATAAAACATAGAAACCTAGGAAAACAGAATCAAGATCAATCACACAAGGAAATGCTTGTCAAGTTATCCTCTGGGAAATAAATGATTAAAGGGAGAGATAAAAATTTTCAGAGAAAAAGATCAGAAGAATGGAAATTTAATGAGAAAAACCTTGAATTATGTGGATATGTGTTACAGCAAGCAACAGTTCCCAGTTTGAGGAGGACATTCAGTATAAATTGATAAAGTGAGGCTTCATGGATTTATCAAAGTCACAACTTTTCACAGTAGCTAATAACCAAAGTCTACAATTGAAGATAACAATGAACACTGGGGTAAAGATGGCAGATCTCAAAGTCAAAATATCAGATGTGGACAATGAGGGTAAGGACTGGGAGGTATGAACAGTCAGCACAGCTCCAGTAGAAGTTGATCCAGTCAATTGATTCAAGAGTGCCTGTTCATCCCAGACTAACTATCTGAGGAACATTTGTACACAGTGCTTATCAGCTGAGTTGGGGATCTGTGAATTGATAATTGGTTGGTTTAGAAGCAGCTGAAGTGATTTGTTACACAGGTAGATGTATGATATCTAAAATAAAAATGGCATGCCATGCTAATAATATTATCTAGGTAAGGATGCAAGCTGTCTGTCTTGTAAATTGCAAGGTCAAATTCCTGCAAGGAACAAAAGTGTTACAAAGACTCGGTTTTTACATGCTTTACCTAAAATTAAGTTAATGAACCTCCATCCAGACATTCTAGCATACCAATCATACTTCATTAGTACATTAAAAATGAATCATCAGTTAAGGTCCAATTTTACAAGCTAATTTTATATATTAGATATGTGCATTCATCTGTTAAAGGATTGCAGAATCTTATAAACATACTATTGGAAAGAAAGAAGATTTATGTGATGGAGAGCTCAATTTATAAAAAAAAATGACTGACACTTCGATGAAAGTCCTTCAGATAGCCAGTCTTGATCAACTTCTTCTCATGTTGCAGTGCTGAATATTAATGTTTCCCATTCCTTATTCTGATTGTGGGCATGTAATTCACCACCTGATTGGCCATCAGGACTCTGATCCCCTGATATTTTGATGCCCAGATGTGCCACCTGTACTCTGTTTTTGCTGTTATATCCTTATGTAGGCCTGGGTTGTTAGCTTCTGTGAAAAGGTGTGTCCGAGAAATCATTGAGGCCCAATTTATCAGTCTGTACCAAAATAGAAAATGCTGGAAGTACTCAACAGGTGAGGTAGCATCAATGGAAAGAGAAACAGAGTTAATGTTTCAAGTCAAAGGCCTTTAATCTTTACTGCCCATCACAAGTTGGGAGCTGTTTCTTGCTGTAATGAGAAGTTCTTAGCTCAATAAGTTTACACAGCTGCAATTTCTGGTTTTTTTCTGAAAGTTTTATTTTTCTGTGTAATATTTATTTTCTAGAGGATAATTCTACAGATGTTTCTTTGTGTGATTAATGTTGATTCTGATTTTTTTTATCAACACTAATTCCAGTAATCCATAATTCATGATAAAATTAATGAGCATTTTGAAATGCATAACCGTGTAGGTAAAAGGCAAGCAAAAAAATTTCAGAACGTACATTAAAATATCTTCCAGGATGATTCTATGATTTTTGCAAACATTCAGGCACATTATAAAAGAGGGAAAAGAATGGATAAATAGCCAAGAACCAAATGGTTTTGGTTAGAACAGTACAGCACAGGAGCAGGCCCCTCGGCCCATAGATAATAGATATTGTCCACTCTTGTGAAAGGCTAGAAGTGGTGTCCCCAAAGGATTGCTGCTGAATATGCTTTCGTGTTCTCATTTGATATGATGTGGACTGTCATCATATGCATGAAATTTTCTGACTGCACAAGTTGGGGGGATTGGGATGGGGCATGGTTGGTGGTGGCTCAGAGGGTAGTCCACAAATAATATTGAGAACTACAGAAGATAAGGGCAGATGTTGGATTGGGCAGATAGATGACAATCCAATTTAATGCAAACAGATGTGAAGTAATCAACCTTGAGAGAAAAGACAGGGATTGCATCCAAGCTTTTAATCACCAGAAAGGTGTGTTTTGTGTGTGAGGTGGAAGATAGACACCTAGAAGTGCAAGTACAAAATTCATCGAAAGAAGGATTGCAGGGAAGTTCACTGAGAAAAACATTCTCATGTTGGATTTTATAAAGAAGATACTAGTGGAACTAAAATATTTAGATCATTAAATATTGTGTATTAATTGAGTTGTCCTGTTAGAGAAGGGATTTAAAACCATGAATTTGTTGAGACGATTATGGATAAGAAGCTATATAGACAAAACTAGGATTATTTGTACCAGAGCAGAGAATAGTATAAGATATAGCGGAGTCTTTTAGAATTACGATAAGTGAGTAAGGGAAGATTACTTTCTCTGGTTGAAAAAGCAGCGATGAGAGATCATCAATTTTGAATTATCAGGGAGAGTGAGGAAGGAGGTTATGGGAAATGGTGGAACATGAAGCAGGGAGTAGTTAAGACTGAGACCCTGCATCTTTTAAGGGAAAATTTGCAAAATAATTGAAACAGATGAAGGTACTGGGCTATGGGGAGAGAGCAAGGCAGTGGGATTAATTTTAGCCTTTGCAAAGAGACAGCGCAGACACCAAGATTTGTGATCTATTGGACAGCTAAATGGTTTCCCTCTGTGCCTTGCATTTTTATAGCTCAATGGTTCCAGATGAATGATCGCTGTTTCCTCCTTATGATACTCTGGGCATCAAAATCTTGATGTACTGATGGAAAAAATTATCACCTAATGTAAGCAATGGTTCAGAAATCATATGCTTTATGTCTATAAAGAAAGGCATGTGGTAGTCTGACAGTTGCATATTTTTGAAGAGACATTTGCAAGTGGTTTTTAAGTAAAATAAAAATGAAAAATAATTAATTTAATGTGTTCGGTTATAAATTTAAGAGATTTATGTCTAGAATCAGATGCCTTGTTGGTAATGCTAAATGCAATGTATAGTCATGTCAGTGCATTGGAGTAAGTGAAATTAATCTCAGAAGCAGAGTCCAACATGATATCACCACTAAATAGTACATTTAGCACTGCTGATAAAGGATGGCTTTCTAGGCATAGACTTAAAACACCAATCAGTTATATACTTAAGAAAGATTGATATTAAATTCACAGAATGCAGTTAAATTATAAAATGATGAGGTGACCAATTTACCAGGAGTGATGACTATGGTGCACTGGTTTGCTAGGTTACGTAAAAGCCCCAATTTCGTAATAAATTTGAAACAGCAATCTATGCTCAAAGCCAATTTTGCTGATTTGATTTATTAGATGTTCCTAATAGATAATCTGTGATGAGAATTAAAAGGTCTGACCAGCAATTAAGTGTGACTAAATCTTCAATCTCTACTCTATGGTGGGGGTAAAATGGCAGGGACATTCCAACGAGATGGAAACTGAGATCTAGTAATGCAGTTTCAAACAGAAGACTCTTAGGCCACCTTCCAGGTTGGACATATGTTTCTGTAACCCTGAATCACAATCATTGACACAAATCTGTTTAATATCATCATGGAATCCATTAAGCTTTCTTGTTCCATTACCTTTGCTTGTAATCTGTTTCACATACCCTTTTAAAAAGAAAAATGGCCGCTATATTTCTTGTTTTTCTTATTTGCCTTCAATTTGGACTAGTGCTGAAAAGCTGTCAAAGACAATTTGGAATCAAATACATTCATGTTTTATTTTGCTTAGGTGAGGTATAATGCTGTCATCATCTTGAGTGTCTCCTGGCTTATCACTGCAGCTCTTTCTGCCATAGTCACCACCTCAGATGTTGTAGCCAAACTGTGCAAGTAGTGATCAGCATGGATTTACAAAAGGGGAGATTGTACTTGACAATTTATTTTTTGAGAATGTAACTAGTTGAGTTGAATTTAAATTCCCCATCTGTTAAGATGGAATTTAAACTCATTTCTTCAGCGATTTGAGTCTGGGTCTCTGGATATTGCTACTATAATACAGAACCACGATCAATTCATATCCTCAAATATATTCCCATCATTTGCAACATCTGTGCCAACTCTTGGTGCTGTGAAAGGGTGCCAGACAAATTGCTTGCTGCAGAGTCAATGAAAGGCTTTGGCTTCTGATTGCACCATCACTCCAGTGTCAAGCGGGATAGATGCAAAGGCAAATTAATGGAAGGACTTAGAAATGGGTTTCATCTTCGTTTTCAACTGTGAGGAAAGACCCTGGATATTGTGGAAATGTTTGCCATCACTGTGCATGTGGAGCTGCTTTACTTCCCTGTATTAGGATTTTGTGGGCACAATTACATTTAAAATGGATTTGGATGGGTACATAGATAGGAAAGGTTTAGAGGGATACGGGCCAAATGCAGGCAAATGGGACTAGCTCATGAAGACACCTTGATCGGCATGAACAAGTTGGGCCAAGGGGTCTGTTTTTGTGCTGTATAGCTCCATGGCTCAATGACTATGACTCTATTCTTCTGTAGAGTAAATGTGATGTGGTTGTGAGTCAATTCAGAGGGAGGGAGGGGATTTGAGGGGAAGATATTTTACAGAGTTTTTGATATCTAGAACTCACAGCCAGAAAAGGTGGCAGAATCAGGTACAATCACTACATTTAAGACACATTTAGACAGGCACTTGAATAGGCCAGGCATAGAAGGATACAGACCTAATGCGGGCAAATGGGATTAGTGTAGATGGGCATAAAGGTCAACATGGACGCGATGGCCCAAAGGTTCTGTTTCTGTGCTGTGCCTCCATGTGACTCTGTGTCGCACAAAAGACTGTGTTTGGTTGACGCTACTTTAATTAGTTGTCATTGAATGGTGGGAAACAGTGTATGCTTGCGGCGAGCCTCATGGAATTTTGAAATTGGTACAAAAGTTCACAATTATGATCCCCATTGAAGAGCATTTGTGATTTCTCCATGGTTCCTGTTTCAGGCCTGTTTCTATCTGCCTGGTACACCATGACCTTCCTTCCATGTAGGGGAAATTGAACATTCTTCTATTCAATGTTCTACATCTGTACTCATTGGCAGTGTCATCAAGCCAGGGAGACTCAAATGATTGACCCTCTTCACTGCCTGATTACAAACTTTATTTTAACCACAGCCTTGGAGAATCTTTTATTCTAACAGAACCTCCTCCAACTAAAATCACTTTGAAAGGTACCCCAGATCTTTGTGTGTGAGCTGTTGGCTTCCATACAGCCTGACCCTGGTTCCTGCCACAAATTCCAAGGTAATCCAGCACTTCAAGCAGCCACGGGCCTTTGAATTTCCTGTCGCTGTGGTCAGCAGGAAACATTTTGAGTTTTCCTTTGTATTTTCATAGCATCCAAACCAAATTCCCAAAAGAAATCCTGATTCACTGGAGTGACGACAAATATACCGATGGATAATTTCACTTCAATAGGCCACAGGAAATTTATTATATTTAACCAAGGTTCAGAGCTGGGATTCTGAAATTAGAAATCCACTTAAACTCCTATTTAACCCACAGCAAATTTAGAATCTCTTGTGGAGAAACTTTATTGCTGCGATGAATTTGCCTTTTAGTCTTAATGGCGTTTTGTGACACAACACTGAACAAATGAAAGAATATCTGAAAATTTCTTCAAATATCATTTTTGCAGGTGGTGATTTCACGAACTGAGCGATCAACACCTCACTTCAATTTCCAGCTGGATTCTAATTCAGTGTCTCCTGAAGTATTGGTTGAGCAATCTGGATCTGAAAATGGTTATCTAATCATCGTTACAGGGACGAAGGTAAATTTTGTTGGTTGTAGATATCTTCATAAGAATAGTTCCTTAAGCATTTTACTTGCTGCCTTCAAATATTTGCTTTAATAATACAGTTGACACGACCAGTGGTTAATCTGATTTATCAGGAATACTTAAGAAAGACCAAAAGTTCTGGAAATGGGTAGTATCTGGAGAGAAAGAGAGTTGGAATATTTCAGATCAGAACTAGGGAAAAAACTTAGAAAGCCAGCATGTTTTAAGTTGCAAAGGAGGAGGAGAGATGGAGGTCCTCTATTTATATTTCTTCCAGACAGATTGTCTGCAATAAACAAGCCTTTGCCAGCCTCTCTTAATCAGCATTAACATCTCCTGTGTCATCCAGATCACCCTATCACACACATTCTTTTTGTTCTCTCTTAATACCCACTCCCCCTCGCTGCAACTTATCTTTTCCTGATGAAAGGTTTTTGACCTCACATGTCAGAGATGCTGGCTGACTTGCTGTGTATTTCCACTATTAACTAGTTTCATTTCAGATTTCCAGCATTTGCCAACTTTTGCTTTTCAGCAATACTTGTTGATCTCTCCAGAAGGCAAACATGTTCTTACCATGACCCATCATTTGTTGAGAAGTTAATGCGAAATTTATGTGTAAACAAACCAGCAATTTGTAGTAAAATATACGCTGTGAATTATATGTTGCCATAAATTGCAGCTTGATAGTTCCATCAGTAATCTTGCAAGAACAGCAGCTGACCACCAATTTCCCTGTGCATTTTATGAACTTGTTCATTTGGCCACAGAAATTAAGGGTAACAATGTGAAGATCCATTTACTACTGAAATTGGATTCCTCCCACACCTCTCAGCCTTCCAAGCCTACATGGAGAACAGCTGAAACCATGCAGAATTACCTTTGGAATGTAAATGGATTTTTAAAGATTTAAAAATTTTAAATGAAATGTTTTCCTATTTTCTCTTCAGTTTCTTATTTCTCCCTTTTGTAATTCACTCTGTCCCTCTGTTTATTTCTCTTTCATTGCTAATTTGGACTCAAATTCATCCTCTTTCTCTGTAATTCTTAAGTCTCTTTCTCCATCTGGCCAGTCTCATTGACTAGTCAGTTAACCTGTTGGTCCCATTCCTTACAAGGGTCCCAGGTGCCCTGTTAATGTCACCACATCATTAATAGCAATTTTCAGTGTACACACTTTCTGAGTTGAAGGATGAGCAAAGAAATTTTACCAACAGATAGTTCAGTTAAAAATTGAAGACTTGGATTTCAAGACACAAGAGACCGCAGATGCTGGAAGCTGGAGCAACAATCTGCTGGAGGAACTCAGCGGGTCGAGCAGCATCTGTGGGGAAAGGAATTGTCGACTGATGCAGGGTTTCGACCTGAAACGTCGACAGTTCCTTCCTCCTCACAGATGCTGCTCGACCTGCTGAGTTCCTCCAGCAGAAAGTTTGAATTTCTTTTACTTAGTAGAACATTTTTGAGTGCTTTGTTACAAATTTGATGTAAAACGAGTTCTGATATGTCCATTCCAGCTGTTTCTTGGCCTGTGTGCTGAGCTGGCCTCTAAAGTATCTGCCTAACAGCTCCAGCAACGTGGGTCCACTCCTGATCTCATGTGCTGTCTGCGTGGAGTTTGCACATTTTCCCTGTGAACAAATGGGTTTCCTCCCACGTCTAAAAGACATGGTAGGTTAATTGGCTGCTCCAAATTACACCTACAAGAGTTGAAAGGCATGTGAGAGAAAATAGGTTACATGTGCACATTGATGTACAGAGGGACCTCGGGGGTCCAAGTCCATAGCTCAGTGAAAGTGGTTACACAAGTAGATAGGGCAGTAAGGAAGGTAAATGGCATGCTTGTCTTCATTGGTCGGGGCATTAAGTATAATAGTCAGGAAGCCATATTGCGGCTATGTAAAACTTTGGTTTGGCTGCACTTAGAGTATTGTGCACAATTCTGGTTACCCCATTTACTGGAAGGATGTGGAGGCTTTGGAAAGGGTGCAGAAGAGGTGTACTAGGATGCTGCCTGGATTGGAGGGTATGAGCTATAAGGCGAGGTTGGACAAACTTGTTTGTTTCCTCCAGAGCGTCGGAGGCTGACGGGAGACCTGATAGAAGTTTATAAGATTATGAGAGGCATAGATAGAGTAGGCAGTCAGAATCTTTCTCCCAGGGTAGAAATGTCAGGTACTGGAGGTCATGTATTTAAGATGAGAGGGAGAAATTTTAAAGGAGATGTGCGGGACAAGGTTTTTAAACAGAGAATGGTGGGTGCCTGGAATGGGTTGCTGGGGGGAAATGGTGGAAGCAGTGGTATTATGTAAGGAATGGAGGGAAATGACTCATGTACAGGCAGAAGAAAATTAGTTTAATTTGGCATCATGTTCGAAACAGACATTGTGGGCCGAAGGGCCTGTTCCTGTGCTGTACCATTCTATGTGGAAGAAAGGGGCGCAAATAGAAAATGCCCGAAACATCCAGCAGGTGAAGCAAAGTGAAACATTTAATGTTTCCGGCCCAAGACTGTGTGCTTCTTGCACTTTCTGCTTTTATTTCTGATTTCCATCATCTGCATTTTTTTTACTTTTATTTGCAGGGGAAGGGACTGTTGGGAAAGCTGGCACTGACTCAATGGGCTGAATGCCATCTTTGTTGCAAGAAAGTAATAGAAAATATGAGTACACTTGGATTATTAGATAGCATCACTTGGGCCTAGTGTGCTTAATTTGACCCTGACAGCACACAATATATTTGGAATGTTATGATCAGTCACTTTTTAATGTAGAATGGATTAATAGCTTACTTACCTCCTTTTTAATGGAGTGGGGAGGCTTTTATATTGATGTAATAAATTCCTGTTTGTATTGCAGTTAATTGCACCATAAAAATCTTGCTTTTTTTTCACCAGATAAGCAAATTACCTTTAACAGCTGCAAGGTGTGGCTATTTCTTGTCATGCAGTAAGTGCTTAACAGCTCCTTCCTTCATGGGCTGTGTCTGGTGCAGTGGTAGGTGTTCCAGAATGCAGGAATGTGTGACTCATGTGTGGAATATCTGCCCCCCTGTTATCAGTGAGGTAAGAGACTCTGATGTGAAATGTAGAATCAATTGTTTTCATTTGGGTAATACTAATTGGAAATTTTTAAGTACTTTTATAAAAATACATTGTGTGAATTTCTTCAAAATTTTGCCAACAAATAGCATGACTAAAAATCCAGGCTTGAATTTCTTTTGCATAGTGCAACATTTTTGAGCACTAAGTAAACAGAACTGGATCCAAAGCACTACCCCTTCTGCACATGTGTGGAACACTCCTATCCATTCACCCTGCCTCCTCCATACATATGAAGCACACATACCTACTCAAATGTCTTGCATGTTCTTTTGCCAAGACAGCACCCTCAGACACTTTAGATATACACCTAGAAGGCATTCATTATCTTGCATCCTTTAACAATCTTTCTTGGTGTTTGCCAGTCTCCCTTTCTGACTGAAGGTATCCCAAGGATCTCCACTCAAGATGTCGAAACACCACTATTCGTCACCACACAATCATGTCACCAAACCTAACCCTACTCGATCACATGTCTGATACTACTGCCTTATCTCTGCATGCTGCTCCAGCCCCCTTTGCCCCTTCCACTGATACTCACTATCCCTCCATCTGTTGACCTGGTCCACCATAGGCTTCCCCCTACCCCTCACCCACCTACCCTCCCATCCCTGTACTCTCTCAACCCACCCACAATTCTCAGCCTTCCTGAGTGGCAGAATTCACAGTAGAAATGCCAGCGGGCAAAATCCCAAGTGTTCTCTGTCAACAACACATCGGGCTTTGTGGGTGGTGTAATTTCTCTACCAGGAGGCCTCAGACAGACCTACCACAAGCCTCCTCTGCTATGCTATTTCAACTCTCCATTCCCAGCATGAAATAATTTTTAGGACAAAGTCTATTGCTTAGATTTACAGTGGTAAATAAATTTTATTTATCCTCATCCCTTTTATGTCTAAAAGCACAGAATAAATGCTCCAATTTCCTTCCTGTTTTAGTTTTGATTTTTTAAAAAAGTGCATTATAAATTATTCTTTAAAGGTTTATGTTACTCTTTTAAAGTTGGAAGCTTTTCGTTTTGTATCAAATTGCAATGTGTTTAGGTACATGCATGTGAAGCCTTCTGACTCCCACTCAGTTCCACTTCCCGTGTTCTTCTACTTATGCTTTTCATTTTGTCCCCATTTCCCTTTAAAAAGCCACCAATAGATCTTTTCCCAAAGGTCAGCATAAATGGAAACTCCAACAGAGAGGACGCTTCATCTACCACTGATCTTCACCAACCCCACTCAATTATCTCCCGTCACCCTAAGAAACTTTGCCAACTCATCCACTCATCATCAGATAGCAACAGAGCTGCAACATCACCTTGTGGCTCTTGAACTCAATACCCCAACCAATGAAGGCCAACACGCCATATGCCGCCTTAACAACCCTATTGACCTGCGCGGCAACCTTTAGGGATCTATGGACGTGAAGCCCAAGATCCCTCTGTTCCTCCAACCCTGCTAAGAGTCCTGCCATTAACCTTGTATTCTGCCTTCAAATTCAATCTCCCGAAGTGTATCACTTCACACTTTTCCGGGTTGAACTCCATCTGCCACTTCTCAGCCCAGCTCTGCATTCTATCAATATGCTGTTGTAATCTACAGCAACCTTCTACACTATCCACAACACCACCAACCCTTGTGTCATCAGCAAACTTACTAATCCACCCTTCCACATCCTCATCAAAGACATCTATAAAAATCCCAAAGAGCAGGGGTCCCAGAACAGATCCCTGCGGAACACCACTGGTCACCAACCTCCAGTCAGAAAACGCTCCATCTACCACCATCCTCTGTCTTCTAAGGGCGAGCCAATTCTGAGTCCACACAGCCAAGTTTCCTTGGATCTCATGCCTCCTGACTTTCTGAACGAGCCTTCCATGAGGAACTTTATCAAATGCCTCACTAAAATCCATGTACACCACATCCACTGCTCTACCTTCATCAATGTGCTTTGTCACATCCTCAAAGAATTCAATCAGGCTCGTGAGGCACGACCTGCCCCTCACAAAGCCATACTGACTGTCCGTAATCAGCCTATGCTTCTCTAAATGCCTATAAATCCTGTCTCTAATCTTCTCCAGTAATTTGCCCACCACTGAAGTAAGACTCACTGGTCTGTAATTCCCAGGGTTATCCCTACTCCCTTTTCTTGAACAAAGGAACAACATTTGCCACCCTCCAATCAACTGGCACTACTCCTGTGGCCAGTGAGGATGCAGAGATCATCACCAAAGGCGCAGCAATCTCTTCCCTTGCTTCCCATAATAACCTTGGATATATCCCGTTGAGCCCTGGTGACTTATCAATCCTAATATTTTTCAAAAGTTCCAGCACATCCTCTTTCCTTACGTCAACATGCCCTAGCGTATGAGCCTGTTGTCCACCATCCTTGCAAACATTGTTCTCTCTCACTGGTGAATGCTGAAGCAAAGTATTCATTAAGGAGCTCCCCTACCTCTTCCGACTCCAGGCACGTTTCCTCTTTTATCCCTGATCGATCCTACCCTCACTCTAGTCATCCTCCTACATGTAGAATGCCTTGGGCCTTTCCTCGATCCTACTCACCAAGGCCTTCTCATGCCCCCTTCTTTCTTCTTCTTGACAAGATATTCTACATCTCTTGTCAACCATGGTTCCTTCACTCTACCATCCTTACCCTGCCTCAATGGGACAAACCTATCCAGAAGTCCATGCAAGTACTCCCTAAACAACCTCCACATTTCCATTGTGCACTTCCCTAAGAATATCTGTTCCCAATTTATGCTCCCAAGTTCCTGCCTAATAGCATCTTAATTCCCCCCCCCACCAACGACCCCCCCCCCCCATTAGATACATTCTCACGATGTCTGCTCCTATCCCTCTCCAAGGCTATGGTAAAGGTTCAAAGGAATCTGCTCCCACCCCTTCTGCAGTGTCTCACATTGGTATCATCAGTCACCTCGTATCATACAAAACTGGATTGGGAATAAGTCATTCTTAATCTCAAGGGACTGCTAATAAGGCAAAGAAAATAAAAGAGTAAGGAAATTCCTGGTGAACCCCACAGAAGGAGTGCTTAGGCATAGATGGTGTATAGAAGAGGGAAATGGACTGAGCCCAAAACGCTGCCCTTCCCATTACCTGTTTGATGTGATCATTTACTTCATCCAATAATCTCTCCGATGACTGGGACTGGTTGTCCATTTCTCTCTGCCCCTTGGGTTTTATGTCACTGTTCCATGACCAGTACAATCAGTTTCCATCTCTAGTGGAAGACTCTCTTTTCATTTCCTGCTGTAACCTTTCCCTATACCTTTTGTATCTGCATCCACAGCGGACTCAGAAATTGCATTATTGGTGCAAGTGTGATTCATGGCTGAAAGTAGCCGGTCAAATTTCTGGAGTGGTGCAGTTCAACCTAGATATTCTTGCAATCGTGTTCCATTTCAGAAATAGCCAGTTTTCTTGTGTGTAGCATTGAAGGAATACTGATATGACTAGTCTTCTTATTTACTTGTTCTAGTCCCCTGAACATAAGATGTAAAAGGATTTATTTAGCATTCCTAAGAATTGAACATCTTTGGACGTTCTCTGTATTGTATTTTTATTTATTCTGCTTTTTGACGTGAATGGCTGCTGCTTGCTTCATTCTCTTTAACTATCTCCAGATCTCCCCACTAACTGCACCTTTGGAGGGTGGAACGAGGCTGGTCATTTGTGGAAGGAATTTTGAAGCAATGAAAAATAAAGTAAATCCTAAAATGACTGCCATTAATGTTGGCAATGCGATCTGCAAATTGGAGGCAAACAAAAGCAGCAGGAACAGGTATGCCAAGAAACTGCAATTCTGGCTAAATATTGACTGTTTTGGGGTTTTTGTTCTAACCCAATGGGCATACACGACACCTTCCTATACTGCCAGACAAATGATGCCTTGAATCTGGTCACGTCTTCTTCCAAGTTTACAGTTCTAAAGGTCAGCAAAACTTTGTTGTGATACGGGGTTAAAATCTATTTACCAAAGTTATATAGGTCAGTTTGTTATACCTGAATATGTGTATGGAAAATTCAGGCCTGATTTTAACTTTGCCAGATTGGGACCACTCTTCACACCCACCACTACTTTGGCCGTTATGCATTGGGAATATCAAGTTTGTCCACCACAGGCAGATGAAAGCTGTGTCAATATGAAGATGCAACACCAGCTGCCAGAACTCACAGGGAAAGCTGCTGGGAGTTGGGATCCAATCACAAAAGGGTCCAATTAAGACATTTATATTTTTATTTTATGTGCAAGCTTTTCGTGTGTGTTGGGAGCAGTCTGTGGGCCTCATCTCAGCCTGACAAGGAAGCTATGGAATTCCCCTGTCCTGGGCTAAATAACACTTCTCAGTAGATCCCCACCCACTGAGCTATCCCAGTGCAAGGGACTATACTCTCCTATTTCCACTGATAGATTTCTGCTGCCTAATGTCTTGTTCCTGTCTATATAACCATTCCATGATCTACTGTCCTCTCTTACAAGATTCCTCCTTCTTCAGCCTTTTGCTTCTTCTACCTATCATCTCTCAGCTTCTTGCATCACTCCCTTCCATCCTCCTTTCCCCACCCACCTACCTTCCCCCTCTCACCTGGACTTGCCTATCACCTGCCAGCCTGTGCTCCTTCCCCCTCCCCCAACTTTCTTATTCTGGCTTCTGCCATGAAGGGTCTCGACCCGAAACGTCAACTGTTTATTTCCCTCCAGAGATGCTGCCTGACCTGCTGAGTTCCTCCAGCATTTTGTGTGCGTTACTCCAGATTCCAGCATCTACAGGTTCTTTGTCTACATAACCACCTTGTCTGTCTGCTGAGTTTGGGACAGAATGAGCCTAGTGTCATTAAAATTAAACTCAGATACCCTGTATTGGCATTGGTTGGATGCTTGTCTTCTGTTCCAAGACCCACTTGCTCCATTGCACCATTACCACCAAACCACCCTCCACCCCAGTACAGGAAACACTGCTTCAAGAAGGTGGCATCTATTATCAAGGATTCCCACCATCCGCCCTCTCCTCGCTGCTTCCATCAGGCAGGAGGTACAGAAGCCTGAAGTCCCTCACCACCAGGTTCAGGATCAGCTACTTTCCTACAGTTATCAGGTTCTTGAACCAACCTGCACATCCCTAACCTTACCTCAGCAATGGAACACTGCAGACCACTTCTTGCATTATCATGGACTTGTCTCTGTGTCTTTTTTTTTGCACTATTATTTTGTTTCTGCACAGTCTTTTTTCCTCTCTCTCTTTGCTGTCTTGTGTAATTTATGTATAATTTATATTCTGTATGTTATCTGTACCTATGTACCTGTGATGCTGCTGCAAGCAAGTTTTTCATCATACCTGTACCTCACTGTACTTGTGCACATGACAAAAAACTCGACTTGACATAAAGGCTGAACATCTTGGCAGCGGAGTGTATAAAAGATGCAGCCTCTTCCCTTCCACTCCTATGTATCCCTAGTTTGACATTATCTGTCCTATTATCATGTTATCACACCAACAATGTTTCTCGTTGTCATGCTTATGAATATTTCTCACCTCATTGCTATAAAATGCCTCCCTAATTGTCAGTACTCATGCTAGTTTTCATTAGATCTGTCTTAACCAACCTCCATATAGTCTTTTCTGTCTTACACCTCATTCTCCCCACCCCCCCCCCCCCAAAAACTGTAACACCTCCACTCTTTCCCCAGTTCTGGGGAAGGGTCCCTGGCCTAAAATGCTAACTGGCTTCTCTTTCCACAGGTTCTGCTTGACTGGTTGAGTTCTTCCTGCTTTTTCTGTTTTTGTGACATGTTTTCCCTCTTTGTAATCCTTTAATATCTGCAGTATTGGCTGTGTGAATACAGATTTTAGATCTGAAGCTTCAATAAAGGAAAAATGCTTTATTCAGATAAATTGATTTATTTTCATTATTATCTTTATCTGAAGCTTCAATAAAGGAAAAATGCTTTATTCAGATAAATTGATTTGCTTTCATTATTATCTTTATCATACTTTTATATATTTAACATGGCAGAATATAAATAACATGGCGGTAATAGTATAAGTCTTGTTTTCTGTTTTGTAATGTCAGTTAACAAATTTCTTTTTTTCTAAAGACTTCTTTGCATATTGGAAGCATTTAATACCACACAAGATTATAATCCAGTCCATATTAATTTAACATTGAACAAAAGTTTGACAACACGAGCAGTCGGCTTTTCTTTTGTGGTAAGAAATATCATTTTCTCATTTTGTTTTGTTAGTATTCCTACATTTTTGGAATGCAACAATGTGAGCTTTGGATAATTATGTTAATTGTAGGCAGAACTTTACCAAGCTGTTTTGTTTAAGCATTTGGCCATTGGCCCATATTTGTTTGGCTTGATAGCACTTCTTTGCATTAAGAAACATTTCCACACAATTTATTCCAAGAAAGAGAGATTGTTAACAGTGTCACCCATTTGCCTATGCATCAAACTGTAAACAACCCACACAAAGCTATCATCTAACCTATTTTTCATGTATGGGTCACTTTCCTCTGCAAGTTGAACTAACTGCAAAAGCTGTGCACGCATTAGCGAGCACGAATCTGTCTCTTGATGTTAAGATTGCCAATTAAAATATGAACAAACTTCAGACGAGATCTCTACTAATTAGAAACCTATTAGAGAAATGCACATGTGCAGCTGGAAGTTGGTGAATGTGCCATCCAAAGTAAAATAGAATTTTTAAAAAATCTCTTGAACCTGCCGCTAAACCAGTAACATCTGATTGTCATTTGACCAAATCAGCATCCTGCAAATGTAGTAAGTTGGCCTAAACTGCTGTGAAAGAAGGAATAGAGAATTACAGGGCACAAGAGATCAGTCTCTATGGATTCATATTTCTATTCAGACTTTGAATATAAGATAAAATAAGATATCTTTATTAGTCACATGTACATCGAAACACACAGTGAAATGCACCTTTTGCTTAGAGTGTTCTGGGCGCGGCCCGCAAGTGTCGCCACGCTTCTGGCACCAACGTAGCATGTCCACAACTTCCTAACTCATACATCTTTGGAACGTGGGAGGAAACCGGAGCACCCAGAGGAAAACCTGGAAAAAACCCACACACAAACTCCTCACCAACAGCGGCCAGAATTGAACCCAGGTCACTGGCGCTGTAATAGCGTTACGCTAACTGCTACACTACCGTGCCTGCACCAGGGACTGTCAGTGGCTTGTTTTTGTGCAGTTGTTACAACATCCACCTAAGTCATTTTCAGTTGAATATTTTTCATGTTGAATGATCAGTGCATTTTCGCAATAAATTTGAAATGTAAAGCTTTGGATTACTGCTCCCGAGTGCCTCTGGTGGACACAGCCAAATCTGCAATACTTCCTGTCCAGGCTAAACTCATTGTTCTATCCCACGACTGAGACTCAGACATAACAAATAGTTTCATCGTCATTGAGTTAGAGAGGGGAAAATCATCTAGGATTCCCTGCTGCAAATGCAGAGACAATAGCGACCAGGGATGTGATGCCTACTGTCGAATAACCAGATGAACACTGACTAGTAGACCCTCTTGAGAAGAATGGTCACTTGGCTGACAATGGAATAGTGCACAGTAGTGCAAATTGAGATAGCATTTCTTTTTGCACTAAAGTGACAATAACGGAAGAGAGAATTATGGGTTTGAGAACGTGGCAGCACCACTGGGAAGGGGATGTGAAAGAGGTGATTGGTTCAGAAGTCTGGCAGTAGGGAAGAAGCTGTTCTTGAGTCTGGTCGTCCAAGCTTTCAAGTTCTGTGTCTTCTAGAAGTATTGGTTTTGGTTTATTATTGTCACTTGTACCGAGGTACAGTGAAAAACTTGTCTTGCATACTGATTGTACAGGTCAATTCATTACACAGTGCAGTTACATTGAGTTCGTACAGAGTGCTTTGATGTAGTACAGGTAAAAACAATAACGGTACAGAGTAAAGTGTCACAGCTACGGAGAAAGTGCAGTGCAATAAGGTGCAAGGTCACAACAAGGTAGATCGTGAGGTCATAGTCCGTCTCATCGTATAAGGGAACCATTCAATAGTCTTATCACAGTGGGATAGAAGCTGTCCTTAAGTCTGGTGGTACGTGCCCTCAGGCTCCTGTATCTTCTACCTGATGGAAGAGGAGAGAAGAGAGAATGTCCCGGGTGGGTGGGGTCTTTGATTATGTAGAAGATTGATCCACAGATACAGGCAAACTTTTCATGAAAATGTGGTTGACAAATGTTTAGATTTTACCTTCAAATGATGCCAAGTTTGACAGCTTTTCTCTTCTTTGGGATGGGGTAACAGAATCCAGCTATTACTCGCATCTCTCCCCATCATGGCTCAAAATCGGGAGGAACCATACTAACAATCACGGGAAAATACTTGAACAGTGGAAGCAGAAGGGAAGTTTTAATTGGAGGAAAAGTGTGTGATCTCAAAAGGTATGTTTCCCTCTTTTTAAAAAAAATGCTTGGAGCACAAGATCCTACTTGTAAGCCTTTTTTTTATATTTACATTAATTTGAATATTGGCACAATTGTTGTATAAGAAAAATGTTGTGGTTGCTGGGGATTGAAATTTAATCAGAAAATCCTGATCAACCTGAAACATGAACTCTGAATCTCCTTCCTAAGATGCTTCCTTCTCTTCCCTGCCATTCAAGCAATTTCTGTTTTCATTGCAGTCATTATGTTGTATTTGCTGACAATATATTCATATGATCTGCTGAGCTATAAATGCATAAACAAAGATGCAGATTTAAGAACCAGGAAGTTTTGGAGAAAAAAACACAGCAGATTTCCATAACAACTTGGTCTGCCAGATTGCAAGTATGTAGCCACTGGAACCACCGATCAAAAGTGGAGTACTCTATGCTGACCCAATGGCTCCATCTACTGTTCCAGCAAAGAACTATCACAGGCTACCCAAAAAAAATGGAGGTGACTATTTTTCATTCATGTGAAAATCAAAAAATCTGCAGATTCTGGAAATCTAAAATAAAAATAGAAAATGCTGAAAATGCACAGCAGGTCAGGCTGCATCTGTAGGAGGAGAAACAGAGTGAACATTTCAGGCCAATGACCTCTCATCAGAATATTTTTCATTCAATCTTTCCTCCACTTGAGGACATTACAAATCACTTTGGCGTGCTAAAGAAGTCCTCGGTAATCAACCAGACTTGTTGGCTCAGAGTTTATTCTGCATGACCTTTTCTCTGGGAAAGGTTTGTCTGTGCTACTAGTTAAAGTGGTGAATTAAAACAAAATCTAACCTTTTTCTTCTACTTCAAGTAACTGCATTGTATTATGCAAAAGTTGTGGTCTTCTCTGTGTTAAGGGTTCTGATCAACAGATTACATCTAAACTTCACCATTGCTGCTGATTGTGTAATCGTGACAATATATTCTATAATTTATATTATGAAAATAACATCTGTGTGTGTGTCTGTATGTGTGCTAATGTAAAGTTCACAATTAAACTTCTGTTGTTAAATCCCATCATTGAAGATTGATCTGTTTTCAGATATTGCCAGTATTTACTTAGTGGTCTAGAAATTCTATTGTGTAATGCATCATGTTTGCGCATTCCATGGCTGAATTTGATCCCAAACCCAAATGCTAAGCACGATTGTAGAACATGCACTTTTGGAAACATGTTCCGGACCCAGCTACGATACAGAGCCTACCAGAGACATGGAATGATGCGCAAAGTAAATTTTGTTGTAAATTGCTCAAAGTTCCCATGTCCCTGGGAATGGACTGACAGTAAACCAGACCTTCACCTGAAGATTGAGACCTTTTTCAGCATAAATTAAAGGAGACCAGACTGCCTGGCCCACTTCCAGGGAGTTGGCACACCCTATTTTTCTCTAGTGTCTTATTATTCGCTGCCATGTTAACCCACCCACCCCAACCTCACAGCTGAAGATCTAAGGGCTTCTTATTACAGCCACTCTCCCCCAATGCCTGATAATGTGTCTGATTGAGCTCTGAACACTGCAAATCCAACCAACTTCCAACCATCCAAGCCCTGATCCTATCTGCAACTAAACCCTCCTCAACACATCTTATTTGTGACTGACTCTCAAAATCCTAATCCACTACCTTCACTGAAGCTTGATATCCTGTGACTTGGGTTCAATCCTAGCTTCCAATGCTGTGTGGGATTTACATGTCCTCCCTATAACTGTGAGGGTTTCCCCAGGTGCTCCAGTTTCCTCCCACCTCCCAAAGTAAGTGATTGGGTGGATTAATTGGCCACTGTAATTTGCCCTTCATACAGGTGAGCAATAGCATCTGAGTGGGATTAATAGGTATGTGGAGAGAATAGATTACATGGAAACTTGGTGGGAAATGGGATTGTTCTGTGAGCTGGCATGGACTCGACGGCCTTCCTCCATGTCATAAGGAAGGAAATGTGGAAATAGCTGACCCTGGGCCCTATGTCCAGTTTCTCCCCTGATTGCAATATCCCTTGAATTCCCCAACCCTTGGCCAGAATTCTTTCAATCCTAGTCTCAAATATACTCAGTAAGTGATCATTTGCAGACCCCAGGAATGGATGATTTCAAAAATTTTCAGCCCTCTTCATCTCAGTAATAAGTGACTGATCCCTTCCTCTAATACAACCCAGTCCTACACCTGACTGTCTGAGGAAACGACAGTTCCTCTCTTAAAAAACAATTCCTCCCTTAAGCTTACAGGCTTCAGTTATACCTGTCATTCTGCTAACGTCCAGTAATTTAAGCCAATCTTTTGGACTCTTTCCCTCATAGGACAAGCTCCTCATCCCAAGAATCAATATAATCATTCTGCCTAACACTGTCCAAGGCAAGTAAATTTTAGCCCCTTTCCCTCTTTTGAGGACACTTGTAATTATAGCCCCAGTATCATCCCAAATTGTCAGTTATCCAAATGAGCCTTGACTGTCACTGGATATTTCACCAAGGAAAGCATCACATTTATTCCAAATCTAATCTCTCCCAATAGGAATTCTTCTGTCAATTTCCTGCAGAAGTCAGTGGTCAGCCATCAAAAGCAGAAGATTGTTTAATCTTCTTGGTTTTCTTGACTGGCCCAGAATGTTGGTCACTCAACGTATCCTCAACACAGGCTCAGAAATGGACCTGGAATTCTGTAGTGTTTTTTTTTAGTTTCACTATACTCCACGGAGACTTGACTCTTAAGCCAATTTTTCATGTTCTGCTGTTTTTTCTTGACATATTCGTTCCAGTATTTCCGAAACAAAGATTGAGTGTATTACTCCAGCCCATGCTGCCCGACTGAAGTATCCTGTGGTTTTGAAAATAGATGCTGCCGTCCGCGAATTCAAAAATTATTTCACATATGTGGAAAATCCATCTATCACTAATATTTATCCAGCTTGGTCATTCAGCAGGTGAGACATAGTCATGTCTTTTCTAACCTGTATTCCTTTTCAAGAACAGTAGAATGAAAGCTTACATATTTCTCTCATTACAGTGGAGGCAGCACAGTAACAGTGCAAGGAATTAATTTGAATTTTGTACAAACCCCCCAGATGGTAATCACTGTACAACAAATATCAAAGACTTTTCATGCGGTAAGTATTGTATTCCGTGCTGGTTAACATAACCTGCCCATTTACCAAGAAAGATAGGAGCGTGTGTTGGCTGTTCAGCACTTGGATCCCTTGCAGCCATTTAATTAGATCCTGGCAGAAAGATACTCAAACCTCATTTACCTCCCTTAACTCCATCTCCCCCAGGACCTTTACCACTAAAAAGCTGTTGATTTTAATTCTAAGTGTCCATTGACCACCACATCTTGTTGGGTGAGAGAACTCTAGATTCTCGTGATGCTCTGTAAAAAACAAAAATTTCCTTTGTTTTTAATCCGGAATGGCCCAGCCTTAGTTCTGAGTATCATCTTGTTCTGAGTTTCCTGACTGGAGAAAATAGCTTATCTCCACCTTTTCTGTTAAACCCTTCACAATTTTGAGGCCTTCCATTAAATCATCTCTCAGTCTACTAAATTCAGGGATTTAAAACACCCTCCCCTCATAACTAACCCTCTTTAACTTTTAGGTTGATACATGTTAAATAGTGGATGACCCCATTATAAACTCCCTATAAAACAACTTTTGTCCTCTCCAAAGTCCTTTATAATTGCTAAATTCTGACCTTTTTGGCCCCTTTGTCACTTTTACCATTAAAGGATTATCGTTTGTTACTCCAAAGCTCATAGTACTGTCACAACCCAACATTTAAAAGTTATCTCTTCAGATTAGCACTGAGTAATAGAGCTTGGTGCTGCAAAATTATAAGAAAAAGATTCAGGTTTCAGTTGCACTGTAACCACATGACATTTTTGATTAACAAGAAAAATAAGTAAGTCTGAGACTAGCTTTTAAAACAATATTATGTCAGTGCATTTCTCAGCAGCAGAGCGAGTTAATTATGAACACAATGCTACTTTGCATTGTGTAAACGGACTGCGATATCATAATAAGATAAAAAAATAACTGTAGAAAAACAAAACTTGCTCAAGGTGATTCAATGGCTACAGGGTCAAAGTGAAAGTGTTTACATTTGATGTGGGAGAAGGGAAAGAATTTGAAAATCAGTAGTAATAGAACAGAAAGTTCCCACATTCTTGTTTCACAATGTTTAGCAGGTGTACAAGATGGCAGGCAACTGAGCTGAGTGAACAAATAGATCAAATTCACACTTGAGTTGGGCAAATGTGTGAACAAACGAGTGAGCAATGTTGCCAGGTAGGGCAATAACTGCAGTTGACCTGGTTCCCAATCCAGGTAGGGAGAAAGCACTCGAGGCAGGCAGGGAGACTGGTGGGTTAGCAACCGTCCTGCGTGAGTGAGAAGCAAATAAGGCTGGGAGATTTGTGACCCATTTAAGGATGATAAGTGGCACTAGAAGCTATTTGATCAGCAAGCACTGTAGGTGGGTTGGACATCAGCCAAGCAGGCACATTGGCTAGGTGGGCAGAGAAACCATCTGATTAGTTTGGGAAGTTTCATCATTGTCCTCAGTACACCCAAGGTCAACAAATGCAGTGTGAGAACTGAGCTCTGTGTTAGCTGATGTCCAGACTGTGCATTAAAGGATTTGAAAAGCCATGACCGGGAAGATGTTACTCCAGGTGATTAAACTGGAGAGACTGTGAGAGACTAGCTAGTGCTGCAGGTTGTGAAGATGGTGGGGAAGGATTTTCCATGTGAGTCAGACTGTGTGGAAGCAAAACAGGGAATAATTCTAAATAGGCTGGTAGCAACTCCAGGCAGTCCAAGGCTCACTTCTGAAAGAAGCACAGAACGTAATTCAAATCCTTGTGATAGAGGAGTGGTGTTGGATAGAACCATGTTTGAGGAGGATTTTGCTTTAACTGCCACAGATTGGGATGAAATGGGAGAAAAGGAGGCATCTGCAGAAACAAATGCTCAGTAATGGCCAGGCCAGTTAGTCACCTGCAGCTACACACACTGAACTGGGCCTCAGGCTCCAGATACAAATGCAAGGCATTCCTGAGGAAACAATTCCTTGTTCTTTACATTGTCATGCATGAAATTCTAAATGTGAGTAAACTCGTGTGCAGTTCTGGTTGCCACATTACAGGAAGGATGTGGAGGCTTTGGAGAGAGTGCAGAAGAGGTTCGCCAGGATATTGCCTGGATTAGAAAGTATTAGCTATACGGAGATGTTGGATAAATGGATTGTTTTCTCTGGAGCATCAGAGGCTGAGGGGTGACCCGATAGAAGTATATAAAATTATAAAAAGTCATAGATAGAACATAGAACAATACAACACTGGACAGGCCATTCGGCCCACAATGTTGTGCCGATCTTAATGCCAATTTATACTAAATGTCCTCCTCCTGTGTATCATCCATATCCCTCCATTCCCTTCATATTCATATGTCTGTCTAAAAGCCTCTTCAACTCCACCAAACTGCCTGCTTCCACTACTACCCCTGGTAATCCATTCCAGGCACCTACCACACTCTGTGTAAAATAAGACAAAAAAACTTGCCCTTCATGTTGCCTTTAAACTTCCTCCCTCTAACCTTAAATGCATGCCCTCTGGTGTTTGACATTTCTACCCTGGGAAAAGAGGAGAACAACCCAAGTTTGTCAAACCTTTCTTTATAGCTCATACCCTCTAATCCAGGCAGCATCCTGATAAACCTCTTCTGCACCCTTTCCACAGTCTCCAAATCCTTCCTATAATGGGTCAACCAGAACTGCACACAGTACTCCAAGTGCCATCTGACTAAAATTTTATATAGCTGCAGCATGACTTCCTTACTCTTATACTTATAGGGTAGATGGAGTCTTTTTCTCAGGCTGGAAATGTCAAATTCTAGAGGGCATAGGTTTAAGGTGAGAGGGGGAAAGCTTAAAGGAGATTTACAAGGCAAGTTTTTTTTACACAGAGATTGGTAGGTGCCTGGAAAGTGCTGCCGGGGAGGTGGTGGAGGCAGATACAATAGCAACATTGGAGGCATTTAGACAGATAGGTGAACAGACAAGGAATGGAGGAATATAAACCGTATGCAGGCAGATGGTTTTAGTTTAAACTTTTCATCATGGTCAGCACAGACGTTGTGGGCCGAAGGGCCTGTTCCTGTGCTGTACTGTTCTATATTCTTACATTTCAGATTTTTTTTCTTTACTCTTGTCTTGTTACTGGTGTTACTTCTGGTAAATTTTAGCTTAGGGAAAAATCAGACAACTCAGATCAATTTGAATTTTTTAAAACCATTTTATATGGCTTACTTGTTTATTGTTCAACTACATTCCCAACTAAATCAAGCTGCTTAATCAACTAAATAAATCCTTATTTCGGTTAATCAGTAGCTTGCACAGTGAAGAGATAAAACTGCTCATAATCATAGAATCTTACTGAACACAAGGTCATCAGCAGATCACACCTGTACCAGCTGTTCAAAACAGCTGTCCTGAAAGACACAGGTGGACTTGTAAAATGAACAAAGACAGAGCAGCTGGAACTTAAGACCCAAGAGAGACTACTGGAATTTGACTACTGGATAAATGTGAAGTCCTAACCTTTGGGAGAGAGAACTCGAGGTACTAAAATTATAATGGGAAAAAGACAGGTGCAAGGGGTATACATACACAAACCCTTGATAGTGAGTGAATAAGTTCTGAAGGCAATTAACAAAGTTATTGGGATACTTAATTTTGTAGTTTAGGGCTATACAACATCCCAACTTTCTCCTCACAGCCCTGAAAAGTACATCCAATCGCCTTTTAATAATGGTAGCTAATTCCACCAGTGACACACTGCAGCTCAGATCTTCACAACCCTCTATGTGAAGATATTTCTTCTTATTCCCTTTAGTTCCTTGACCAATTATTTTAATTCAATGACCTACAGAGGCTGACTCATTTGCCTGAGAAAATGGTTTCTCCCTATCTACTCTAATCAAACTACAAAACTTTATATCATTGTTGTGGGTCTCCTGTAAACCTTGTCTACTCAGAGGAGAACAATCTCAACTTCTACATTCTGTCCATGAAACTGAAGTCTGTTATCTCTGGTATCATCCTGATAAACATACTCTGAAACTAGAGCTGTAACATCCTTCTAAATGATGCATAGAATTTTACACATTATTCAAAGTGAAGGCCAACCTGAGAATTGCACAGGGTTTAGTATGATCTATTTTTTTGTACTTGTTGTCTGTGTTTACAGAGTGAAGTATCTCATGTATTTCCTAAATTACCATCAAAATCTGTCCAGCCACTTTAAAAGTTTTGTGCGTCTGCATCCCATCAGTCCCTCTGTTCTTGACCCTCTACCTCACCCACACTTAAAATATGCTACCTTTCTATGTTATTTCTACCAAAGATGATCACTGCATACTTATCATATTAAATTCCATCTGCTATAGCATTATTCATTTTAGCAGTCTTTCTGTGTCCTTCTGAGATCTATATTTGTGCTCTTTACTTCACTGCCATGATCTGTAGCATCAGCAAACTTCAAAACTCTGCTCTCTGGACCCAAGTCCAGGTCATTTATAAATACACAGTCTCAGTATAATTGTGTTTTAAAAAAAAGTAAATTATACCTTATTACTCCATTTTAAAACTTGATTCCTTTGTTTCTTGGTTTTCATTTGGATTTAGCAGATGAAATACTGCATTTGGGAAATTTTTGGTTTGTTTACACATGTTAAATTTTGCACATATTGAAACCATTTGATTCATTTATCAGGAATATACATCCTGAAATTAACATTGCACGAAAGTGATGGTAGCTTCAGAATTCAATTCCCTGATTTAAAAAATTGGAATGTATCAGCAAATCTATGTGATATTAAAGGTGGTGTATTTGAAGCTTTGCATTTCCAGTTAGTTCATGGAGTCTTGATGCCTATTTTATTTTGTTCCAAAAATAGGCATGTAGATATGAGGATAACTTGAAGGTGATCTACTGTCAAACTCCCCCTCTGGATCGCTTTAAGCTCACACTACCCACACAAGGCAAAGCATCTTTTATCTTTGACAATGTCACTGTGGGTTCCTTTGATTTTGGATATACGGAAGACCCTCTGTTTGAGACATTTAAAGTTCCCAAGGAGATCAAAAAGAGTGGCAGTAATGTACTTGAGATTAAAGTAAGTGGATTGAAATCTGAATCAATTTATCATTTATTTTTAAGCACATGTTGCCTGTAAAAAAAAATTAAGATTGGAGTCTTATGACATGACTTTATGTAATGTTAGTTCTGAAATGAGTTTTGTTTCAAATAGTTTCTCCCAAAAACTCCTAAGAAATTTGGTTAATGAATTTTACAAGTCAAGGAACATTTTCAAAAGTGTCAACTGTGAACCAGATAGAACAGAATATAGCTGATCACAAGATGTAAAAAAAAATTACTGAAATCAGTTAGAGAAGATCTATGTTCATTTACCACTATCCAGCATAATTGTTGTTCATTCTATTCCTTGCTGGCTCTACTAAATTCGCTGGTAAAAGGGTTTGTTTGTAGAGGAAAGTCCAACTTTCTAAGAACAATACCAACTTGCATTAATTCATTCATTTAAAATGTCCCCAATTAAATGAAAACTCCTTTCCATAGTTTCTGTCTAGTTCTCCATGTGACTGAATCTCCAGGTAGATAACCTGCTACTGGGTCGCTATGACTTGAACCAAGAAAGGAGTAATTTTTTTTTCTCCCTGTGATGAAGGAATTGGCTTGTGCTAACTAAGTACCTAAAACAGTAATGGATCATTGCAGTCAAAGGGAGAATGTGTTCACGTGCATTGTAGCAGGGCATTAGTGGTACTGATACTGATATTGATCCATGCCAGAAACTTTTCTCTCAAGAAGTGGATTGAAGTTTATAGCTGTGCACCATTCACCTGTCCAAAGTGTTTGTTTAATTCAGAACCTATTATTTTTGCAATAGGAATAGCAAAATACTTATGAATGTTTTGTTTTAAGTTTCAAGGAGCACAGATTAAATCTGAAGCTATTGATGGTAAAATACTAACAATTGGAAACCAGAGCTGTGAGCAAATACACCTGAAGCCAAATACCTTGATTTGTATCATACCTAAGGAACTTCTGGCTTCAAGAAGTGAACTGGATGTGGAAGTAAGAGATTTTTAACTTTCAAATTTGCATGGTTAGATTTTATCAGACCATTGGAGTATAATGATCATGCGACAGGAAGTTCAGCCTAGTTGTTTATATTCTCTGTGTGATCTTAGTTTATACTCTTGAACGTGGTGGTGAAGAAATGATAAAAGAAGCTGACATGAACTACAGGTATAATTTATTCGGTGTTACTACAAGTGTGCCAAACACTTGTGTTAGAGATTAGAGGGGTTAAATAGAGGGAAACTGTTCCCCTTTAGTGAATGGTTCAAAGACCAGAAAGCACTGATGTAAAATGTTGGCCTAATGATACAATGGTTCATCTGGTCTATCCACAGTTTAAGATGAAAAATTAGAAGCTTCCTGTTTCTTGGTGTCAGAATTAAGGTTTTGTTAAAATTTCTCACAACTATTTTTCACAACCCTTTGGATAATTTCTAATTTGTCACAGCCTCTGAACCTCCCATCCTATTTCCAACCTTGTCATCTGCAGCCTTTCCACCACTTGTCTCCTTTTCCCTCAAGCCTCTGCTCACAGCATTACCTTGGTGGTACTCACCTTTCGTCTCTTGTTCTTGAAGATTATCTTACCTTCAATTTTCTCAATCAACAGAATTGAGGCAATTAGTTCAAAACCTCAGCATATTGTACAAGCTGTTCCAAAGTGAAGGCATAACAGGCTATGGACCAAGTGCTGGTAAAACGGGATTAGTGTTGGCATGGATCTGGTGGGCCCAGGAGCCAGTTTAGAACATAGAACAGTACAGCACAGGAACTGGCCCTTCAGCCCATTATGTCTGTGCCGAACATGGTGTCAAATAAAACTAATGTTTCTGTGCTCTATGACTCTGACTATCATTATTGTTTCTCTTGAAATATTTGGTAAATAAAATTCTAGGCAAGCTTCCATTAAATCAGCAAATAAAATAAGTGATAATTTAGTTTTCACACAAATGTAATGATTAATTTCTTTCCTCACAGTGGAAAAAAGCAAATTCATCAATTTATTTGGGAAAAGTTATCATCCTTGAAAATAAGAATTTTATTGCACTGGTTGGTGTGATTGTGATAATGTTACTGGTTCTTCTGATACTTGGAATATTTATTTGGAGGTACAAGAAGAAACAGATGAAAGGTACATCTCGTTCGATATAGTTCCTCAATAAAATCTTCTTGAACAGTTTTAATGCATGCAGCAGTATCCAATATTTAAAAAAATCAGTTCTTGCCAGTGAGATCTCAGTGCTAATTCAAGCTACAAGATTCTCCATTTGCACCCTATAAGCTTACCTTGTTTCATTAATAGATATAAACCCAGATGTAGTGCGGTATGATGGAGGAACGCATACACTACACCTGGATAGACTTGTGAATACAAGAGCACGAAACAGTATCACTGCAGAAATGATCTCTCATGAATCCTCTGACTATCGAACAACTCTTCAAGAAGGTATGATTTATATAGTCCATTCCTGAGACCAAAATCTTAAATGGATGCTCTGCTTTTAGTTGTGCTCCAGCGCCTGACCCAAGTAACCATTCTTCATTTTATGAATAACACCTTGCAGCTATTACACCAGTCAAGTCACAAACTTCCCTCAGCAGGTGTCCACACAAGTGGAAATACGAATAACAGTCACGAGATATCAGTCAATGGTGCAAACTTCGCTTGAAGAGACTATAGTCATGCCACCACCTACCGGAAACCAACCTCATTGTAATGCCCATCCCTTCCTATTCTCTTTTACTTAAGCTGGCAGTTGTCAATGGGTATAGTAAACTGTTTAGCAATCTAGTCATTTTTCTTCTCATTTAGTACAGAATATACAACTCATTTCTGGAAAACCTTGTATGTAAAACCTTAGTGTGCCAAAGATTATTACCCTGCTGACCAATAAGCAAGATTGTTTTTACCTTTTCAGCTAAGTCAGAATATCTGGGCATTAAAGATACTTCACTAACTATGTCTAACTTTCAAATTGTTCCTTATGGTGAATTGCATCCAATTTGAAGCTCTTCACTTTTCATGTTAATACTTTTTCTCTTTCCATGAATGCTGGAAAAGGGACGGGTGGGGGGTGGGGGGAGGAGTTTACCTGAAACTGAAGAATTCAATGTTCATACCATCGGGTTATAGATTACCCAAGCGGAATATGAGGTGCTGTTTTTCCAGTTTGTGTTCAGCGAAATAGGAGGTGCTGTTCCTCAAGTTTGCATGTAGACACGTGTTGGTGTAAGAATGGATCTTACTGTTTAAATTCTCCTTGTGTTAAATAGTGAAAGAAAATGTGGGTTTCTTGAGATCAATAATAAAACAATGATTTCAGCTAATTTTGGATTTGCTTGGCAAAGCCATTTTGGAAGGAACAAATACTGCCAGTAACTAGTAAGCATTTGTAATACTCTTCACGAAGTCTAATGTTGAACGAAATTTATTTGCACCACTGTCTTCAGAGCTTCTGAAATTTGTTCTACCATCTGTAATTAATGGAATGTAGACCATATCTGTGCTGCCCAGTGTTATGAAGACAGAATAGAAATGCTTCCTGAAACCAATAGGGTAAAAATCATCATGCTGATTTTTACTTTGGAAGAACCTATGAAATTTGAATCTAAATTTGGCATCATGGTCAACACAGACTTAATGGCTGAAGGGCCTATTTCTATGCTGTACTATTCTATGAAAATGACTTTGTTTCTTTTCAATAACAGATCCTTTTCAGAATTTGACGCAAGGAGCATCATATAGGCAAGCCCAGTTTTCTCACTCAGATCTGACTTGCATATTGTCAAGTGGGGACTTGGATTCAACCACACCATTACTGCAGGGCGATGTGAACATCAGCTTCAACAGCTTGGACTCTGAACTACTGAAAGAAGTGCAGCACATGGTTATCAGTGCTGATGCTCTCACAATGCACACCACAGAGGTGATAGGAAGAGGCAAGTTTCAAATAGTTCCTGACTTAATAGCAGCTCATCTTTGAATAATTCAATACACCTTTAGATTTGTCTCATTTTTTGCAAGTAAAAATTTCTACTGCATGCTGGTGGAGATTTGGTAATTTAGCATAGACCAAGGATCAAACCTTGCACTTCTTCTTGTGGCTAAATATCATCACATGGTTTGCATTTACCAGTGACCCCTTAGCATAGTCCCAAACTGTAGGATTGTTGACCTTTGCTTTAATAATAATTAATACTTGGAAATATGAGGAATGGACAGAAGACCAAGTATTAAGACTGAAACTGCGTTCATAATCATTGACCGAAGCAATGACAGGCAAATCAAGAGGAGAGTCGAAGGTTACAGGAAACAAGCAAGAAAGTGGAGCAGAGGCCAAGATCTGTTCAGATCTGACTGGCAGGGACAGGTCAAGGAGGCCATACAGCCTGGGCCTCCGTTTATTTCCGAGGTTCTTTACTTTTTTTATTCAAGGTTCCCCTTCCTACAGGTCACAGCAGAAGAATGAAGACATTGCCACAACATTTAAGAAGGGGGTCACTTCAATGTTTGGAGCTGGCAGCCCATAATTGTAAAACCAGCTCCTAGCTCCCCTGCCCTACTACAGTAGTGGTAGGCAGAATCAAACCTAGTAGTTCTGACAGGGAACTCTGAAAGCCATGCCAGGCCTGATGTCATCCTGCATTAAGTCTTTGCTCCAAAGGGAACAAACTTCTGTGCCAATTGATTCCCTGTGGAATATGCAAAAGCCCATAGTGATGTGGGTGTGGTCAGTGAGGCTTGTACTTAAGGGAATTCTGATCACAGTGCTAGCCCCCAAGCCCCATTCTGCACCCAGATGTGCATGTGAACATCTGTCCACAAGCAAATAAGCTCTTTGCCATCTGCCTATTGTTCACGGACTGAAGTTTGACAGAAATTAATGATATTCCCCTATAGCAACTGATATAAGAACTGGAGGAAAGAAGTGAGAGGTAGCAGTGATTTTTAACTGTAACTAGCAATAGTGCGTTGGCAATGGCAGTTAGCTTCAGGGCTTCTCAACAGAACAAGACATAAATTTGCCTCTGCTCTTCTCTAGCAAAGACTTCCATAGGTTCCTAAGAGAATTGTTGCGTTCTCCAGGCCAATGTGCTTTTTCAAATATCCCATGGACTACAGTGGTTTGTTACATCTAACTATGGTTCTTCAGATTGAATTTTGTTCTATTATGTATTTCTACAGTAAATGATGCTCATAATCACTCTGTCTTTATTCATTAAAGTTTTATTTTACTTGTTGCCTCAAAATTTAATAGGTCACTTTGGCTGTGTATGCCATGGAACACTCATTACTCAAGATGGGAAGCATATTCATTGTGCAGTGAAGTGCCTCAACAGTAAGTAAATAAGACATTGTCTCTAAAGAGACAAAATAAATGTTATTATTCAATTACTTCCAAAGAAATATTCTGCAATGCTGAATGAGATATCTAAGATCCCTCGTAAGCTGTTCAATAGGTGATGCAAAGCATTCTATGTGAAATGTTAATATACCATATCTATTTGCACAGGAATCACTTGCATTGAACAAGTAACCCAATTTCTGAAGGAAGGATTAATAATGAAAGATTTCAAACATACTAATGTTCTCTCCCTGCTTGGAATCTGCCTTCCTAACCAAGGATCCCCTCTGGTAGTTCTGCCATACATGAAACATGGTGACCTACGGAACTTTATCAGAGACGAAAGTCATGTAAGTAAATCACATCCATTCATCAGGAAAATTTGAACAAATTACTCAAAATAGATTTCAGTTGAGACCTGAATTGTTTAAAATCTGGTGTGCATAGTCATGTGCTGGATAAATCATGTCACTCTTTTTCAGTAAAATAAGGGAGAAATGTGTATGTAAAGCCATTATCTTATCGTTAAAGTTTCCCTCCTCTTAGATTACCTCTGAAGTTGAAATTATGTAGCCAGAAGCTGCTCCCAAATTACACTCAGCGAGCTTCCACAAACCATGCTGAAGGAAGTGGAGACATACAAGACTGCAGATGCTGGAATCTGGAGCAACAAACAATCTGCTGAAGGAACTCAGCAGGTGGAGCAGCAACTGTGGGGGGGGTGAGGGGGGGAGGGAGGGAGGGAGGGAGGGAACTGTTGATGTTCCAGGTTGAAACCCTACATGAGGGTTTCATCCCAAAAGATCAACAATTCCTTTCTCTCCCTCCTCCTCCACAGATGCTGTTTGGCCCACTGAGTTTCTCCAGCAGTTTGTTTGATGCTGAAGGTAGTATTGCTTAAAGGAGGAGTGTTTGGCCAGATTGGAACACAGTCCCTCTTCTCCGAATAGAAATCCCAGTGGTGACGCATGCTGACGCAGGATACTTCCTAAGTACTGCATTAAAATATCATCTTAAACTTTATGCACATTATATTCAAATGCCTGTTTAGATTATACTCTAATAACAGGTGGAATTGACTTTGAATGCAAAATGTCTGGTTCAAATCATAAGAATATTCACCTTTATATGCCATTGAATATTTGTCTCATTACCTATAACTAATAACTGCAGAAAGAGTGTCTTGAAACCCTTCGCAAATTGTGTTACAGAATCCAACAGTAAAGGATCTTATTCGTTTTGGACTTCATGTTGCAAAAGGAATGGAATACCTTGCAAGCAAAAAGTTTGTTCACAGAGATCTTGCAGCAAGAAACTGCATGTGAGTATGAAAATCAAAATAGAGTGGCATTTTCTTTGCATGTTGCAGCAGATAAATTATTTGCCAAAAATATGTGCTGTATTATTGTCATCAAGTAGATACTTGAAGTGTTTGTTGTACTTAAATAAAACCTGTGTTTGTTAAAGGCACACATCAAGGACAACTATTGATTACTTTAGGCATTATGATGTTCTGTGCACTTCCAACATGAACTTTATACAGCTGCAAATGACATTATGATACTGATTAACCCTGCAAATATGCAAGACATGTCTCAATTTGTCTCCCTTTGAAATGCTAACCTCTACTTCTACAGCATTATTCACCTCCTTGCCTAGTTGTCCCTGTTGACTCATGTCCCAGCCCATTTTTTTTCAACGGTCTTGACTTCGATTAAACATTCCTCCTTACTGTTCCCTTATCCTGCAGATTCTTTCTGCTCTAGACACTCAAATGCTTTGGACTACTCGTGTTTCCTGCAATATAGCATTTCCCTAACTCCTTCAGCTGTTCATTCCCCCAAGTCTCCAGTACTTCCCTTTAGACCATTTCTTATGCTGTGTCTGAACTATGAAAACCCTTTCTTAAATCATAGTTGTTTCCCCAGATTATTCCACTGCTATTTGGTATACTTTTGTCCTCCGTGTGTGCTTCCTCTGTTAAAATTGCTAAATAAATTAAAGAACTCTTCCAAACTAACAGTGAATTATTAATATGCTCTTCATTGCAACCTGATCTACAGACTATGGGTCACAATTTCTCTTTCCCTCCGTTAGTTATGCGCAAAACAAAACTGTTACGGGAAAAGAATATTGATAAGAGTGTGTTGAAATTCATTTTCAGGACTGTTATTCCCACAAATAACACTGGGTCTCTGTACTAATTTCTAGTTACATCCATAATTCATGCTCTTTCAATGGAAGGAGTAAGTCGGTGCAGATAGACCATCTCATTCAGAATTTAGTCTTAAACCTAATTTAAGACTAGGCTCTGGTCTTAAATTTAACTCTGTCACCTTGAAGGAAGGTATTGGTGCATTCTTTGTGAACACTCCTTTTTCTTTGCCGCAGAGCATCCATGATGAGAAGCAGACAAGCAATTGTGAATAGTTGTTGTTTCATATATGAGAGGGCAGGCACGGTAGTGTAGCAGTTAGCGTAACACTATTACAGTACGAGCAACCTGGGTTCGATTCTGGCCACTGTCCGTAAGGAGTTTGTATGTTCTCCCCGTGTCTGTGTGGGTTTCCTCCGGGTGCTCCAGTTTCCTCCCACATTCCAAAGACGTATGGGTTAGGAAGTGGTGGGCATGCTATGTTGTGGGAAGCATGGCGACACTTGCGGGCTGCCCCCAGAACACTCTACACAAAAGATGCATTTCACTGTGTGTTTCTCTGTGACTATTAAAGATATTTTAGAATGGTTGGGGGTCACTTCATGGTTATAAATGGCACAAGTTCACACAACATGTTACAGAGCACAGACTATAAGTGAATAACCTTCAAATGTTCTAAACTTTCCCAGAAAGTAATTATGTTAAAATGCTACAAAGAATTAATCAAACAAAGCAATAACTCTGTGTACTAACATCAGTATAAAACCCTATAATATTTGCACTGTAGGCTGGATGAAAACTACACTGTAAAAGTGGCTGATTTTGGGCTTGCAAGAGATATATATGAGAAGGAATATTACAGCATTAATAATAAAAGCGGTGCTAAACTGCCAGTGAAGTGGATGGCCCTGGAAAGTCTGCAGACCCAGAAATTCACAACCAAGTCTGATGTGGTAATGTATTATCTCATGGTCATGTATGTCCACAATGTCTCAAAGCATGTGCAATGTAAAATATGTTATTAACCACCTTTGTGGTTAATCAACATAAGTCACCACTTTCATTAATGCACAGTGCAACTGAAGGACACGATTGTTAATTGAGGTGTATTACATACTGATGGGACTTTGACTTTGAAAATGTCTAAGACCAAAATAGTGTTAAATGTGAACACGGTTTGCTATTCTACTCAGACTATCAAATATGAAAGCCAATTTTCTTGTACATAACTATTTTTTTCTCAGTTCTGTCTTGGTTGTCTTAATGGCCTGAAAATCAAATGACTGTTGTCTCTTCCAATGGCTGCTGTCCTTATTTCGCCTACAACATTTGGCCAGTAATAAATCCTGCTAGTCAGAAAATTGGGAGAAGCTTCAAAATACTCTGTATCATGACAGACAGGCGTTCCTGTGGCCGTGGGCATGACTCCAGGATGGTGTGTTGCCTCCCTGATGTCACTGAGTGGGTGCAGAACATTCTGAAAGGGGAGGGTGAGCAGCCAGAAGTTGTGGTCTATGTTGGTACTAATGACATGGGTAAGGAGAGTGATGAGGTCCTGCACAGGCAATTTAGGGAGCTAGGTAGAAAGTTATAAAGCAGGACAAATAAACATCTCAGGATTACTCCCTGTGCCACGAGATTGAGTTTAGAAATAGGAATGAAATATTTAGAAATAGAAACGGCCAAATCTGTGGCTAAGTATTTGGATAATTGGAGTCTCTTCTGGGGCTGGGGTAACCTGTACAAGGATAGATTGCACCCAAAATGGAGGGGGAGCAACATCCTGGTAGGGAGGTTTACAAGTGGATAGTGATGCAGGGGGGTGGGACTCTAAATGACACAATGTAGCGTGAGGGAAGGGGAAAGCAGGTGTGGTAAAATGGAGCATAAGGGGGCTGGTAAACTTAACTGCGTCTCAATCGGCATGGACAAGTCAGGGCAAAGCTGTACGACTCTGACTGTCTTTTGTGTATCCTCTGCAGTTTAAGGAAGCAATTTTTATCTTTAATATTTAATGCAGGGATGCTCAATGCTTTGTGCTTGAGGGGGCTACTTTTAAGTCATAGCATAAGACCATGAGCTAAAATTATTGCCAGCATTTCCATGCACACAAACTGCAAGCACGCAGAGGTCCCTAAACATGCGATATAACATCAAATAGATTCATAGAGTTACACGGCAGGCCCTTCAGTCCAACTCGTCCATGCTGACCAAGATGCTACCTGTGCTAATTCCGTTTGCCTGCATTTGGCTCATATCCCGCTGAGCCATTCCTATCAATATATCTGTCCAAATGCCTTTTAAACATTGTAATTGTACCTGCCTCTACCACCTCCTCTGTTTCTGTTTTGTTGACCTTGTTGATCATTCCATATACCCACTACCCTCTGTGTGGAAAAACTTGCCCTCAAATTCCCTTTAAATCTTTCCCCTCTCACCTTATGTCCTCCTAGTTTTAGAATCCCCTACCTTGGGGAAAAAGACTGTGACCATCTACCCTATGCATGCCCTCTCCAAATTTTATAACTCTCCAATAAGGTCATTCCTCCACCTCCTTCACTCCAGGGAAAAGAGTCCCAGCCGATCCAACTCCAGTCCAGGCAACATTCCTCTGAATCTTTCCTGCAACCTCTTTCACTTGATTCCATTTTCCTGTAGCATGGTGACCAGACCTGCACACAGTGCTCCTACTGCAGCCTTACCAACAATTTATACAATCGTAACATGACGTCCCAACTACTAGAGTCAATGCAGACGTAAGAAACTGCAGATGCTGGAATCTGGAGCAACAAGCAATCTGCCATTCACCTCTTTCCTAATCTTGCCCATTATCACCTCCAGCACTGGTAGTCCTTTGTATTCCTGCTTATCTCACTTCAGCAGCTGTCTCCACCTTCACGTGACCCTCCCTCCACATTGCATCTCTCACTCTCTCTTTGTTTGCCTCCATCTATCATTCACCTGCCACTGTCTCCCAACTCCATGTCCGCTCCCCTCCCCTACCTGGTGCAACCTGCCTGTCATTTTGCAACCCTTCTCAGTCCACCAATCACCTCAGACTCCTGTCTCACCACTCCCTTCTCCTCTATACTGGCCTTCTCGCCTCTCCACTCTCAGTCCTGATGCAGGGTTTCAGCCCGAACTGTCGACAGTTCCTACAGATGCTGCTCAACATGCTGAGTTCCTCTAGCAGATTGTTTGTTGCTCCTATACAGTGCCTTAGCTGATGAAAGCTAGCATGCCATACACCTTCTTCACCACCTTTTCTACCTCTGTCGCCACTTTCAGGGAATTGTACCCCAGTATTTCACGTTCAATAACACCGCCAGGACGCCGCCTTTCACTGTGTATGCTCAGGCCTGGTTTAATTTCCCAGGGTAGTGATCAGTGCTTTTTTGATCATGCACAAAATTCTACCGTGCATGCAAGACTGGTGAACCACATGGACCTCAAACAAGAGGGTTGAGGCCTGCTTCAATATTGGTTCAAAGGTCCTTACTCACTAGGGTGTGTTTGGACAGTCCAAGGACCCCACTTTCATCCAGATACAGGCAGTTCCCACGTTATGACAGGGTTCTGTTCTGAACAAAAACAGTATTTGGGAGTGGATCACAGAAACAGCTGTGATGGGAGAGCGAGCAGGCGTGGAAAGTGTGGTCAGCAGCCGGCCTCACTGACTTAGTGAGTGAGTCTGCTCGGTGCTCCCAGCTCTGCTTGACTCAACCCAGCTCCCAACTCAGGTGGGGAGAGAAGACATGCAGAAATGCCCCATTCCCACCTGGCAGAAGATGGCTCCTGCCCCCAACAAATCCACCCCTATCCATCCCGCTGGTGTCCCAAATGCTGGTTCAGATGTAAGGGTGTCCATAAGTCGGGCATTCGTAATCTGGGGAGGACCAGTAAGTGTTTTTCTTATCTTCCTCAGAGGTCACTTCATACCAACCACAACACTGGCCATCTTTGCTGCTAATGTTTACAATCCCATCATTCTTCTTGATCCTCCCTCTGACCACAGTACCCAAATCATCTCTTCAAATCACCCAGGTCACTAATCTTCCCAGCCCACTCCTTCCCTTGATCTTAAACCTCCCTTTGATTTCAAGTGTTCCATGCCCAACACTCTCTGCAATGTCCAGAATGGGAGAAAATCATGGAAACTCTGTCTTACACAAGGCCACATGCACCATGGATTGTATAATGTCTCACGTTTGTGCTGTGGGCCAAGCCAGGACTTAACCACAAAACAAATTTGGCCAATGCACCACGGTTTGTGTATTTTTGATTTAAGCTGACAGTAGACTCATCACTCCTATGCTTGTTGACCTACATTGACTCCATAAATGGTTTTGCCTCAGATTTAAAATTCTAATTCTTATTTTCAAATCCATCTATAGACTCACTCCTCTCCTTCTCCATACCCTCTGGTTGTTATCCCTTTGAAAATGTTGTACTCCTTCAATTCTGGCCTCTTAAATATCCTCAATTTTAATTGGTCCATCACTGGTGGCCGTACGCCTGATCTGCCTGTGTCTCAAGGTTTGTTGTCCACTCTCTAATTCTCCCTATGTGTCTCTACTTCATGTAGATCCTGTTCAAAACTGCTTAGTTTTTAGTCATCTTTGGTCTCAGTTTTTCTTCAGTAATGCCCCTGTGAAGAGCCTTGGAAGGTTTTATTACATTGAAGATACTACATAAATGCAACTTCAGATTTCCAGCATCTGCTACTTTGCTTTTGGACTAAATAAATACAAATTGTTGTACATAGTCGGGTTAGGAATGTAATCCAAACAGCATTGAGTAGACATTCTTTCCCATTATATAGTCATGTCAGCACATTAACATTTAGTGGCAGAGAGAAAAATATTAATACATCATATCATGCACTTAGCAAAAAAACAAGATGCTAGAGGAACTCAGCGGGTCAGGTAGCATCCATCCAGGGAAGTGGACAGTCGATGTTTCGGGTCGAGACCCTTCATCCCAACCTGATTTATTGCCCTTAGAACTTTGGATTATAGCTCTGTGTTATTCAGAAATAAGTACTGCATTGTCATTCTTATTCTTTTGCTGTGAAATTGAGTTTTGAGAATAATGATATATTTTGTCTCCAACAGTGGTCTTTTGGAGTACTGCTGTGGGAGCTGATGACACGAGGAGCACCACCTTACCCTGATGTTGATTCATTCGATGTCACTGTTTACCTATTACAAGGGAGAAGGTTGCTGCAACCTGAATACTGTCCTGATTCACTGTAAGTAGATTATTCAGCATTGCTAAAGGAGATATTTCATGTTCTGTATTCAGAAACTTTGTGCATTGTATCTGTTCACTTGTGTTCTAGGAACCTTATTCAGTATTCTTTTTTCGTTACAGATATACAGTAATGCTAAAATGTTGGCACCCAAAACATGAAATCCGCCCAACATTTTCTGAAATTGTTTCAAATCTGTCGTCGATTCTTTCCAATTTTACTGGAGATCACTACATACAGTTAAATACAACCTACGTGAACATAAACTGCGGAGTACCCTATCCACCTGTTTATTCATCTCAAGATAACTTGGATAGAGATGCTCATGCATGATCAATGGCAGGTTTCTATAAAGGATATTTTATCAGCAGGCGAATGCAAGAAATCTGTTCCGGACATTACAGGGGAGAAGCCCTATATTAAATGTGCTGCTGGCTCAGTAGTATCAACTATGCTGAACCCTTAACAACTACGTGACAGAGATGAACTATAATTAAAGCTGTCTGTCATTGAAAAACGATGGTGTCTGCTCTCACCCCCCTCTCCCCTGGAACAGATCAAAGATAGAGTTCCTCTGGTACTTATCGTAAACCCCACCAGTCTTCACATTCAAAGCATTGTCTTTCATGATTTCTGCCAGCTCCAATGTGACCCCACCACCAGTAACATCTCTGCTCCTCCCCTTTATGCATTTCACCGGGACTGCTCACTTTATGGTTCTTCCATGCGAGTGGAGTGAGATGCAGCACCTGCCCATTCACCTCTTGCTTTTCCACCATCCAAGGACCCAGATGAAGCAGCAAGTCGCTTGCACTTCTCCCGACCGAGTCTACTCTATTCATTGTTCACAACGTGGCTTCCTCTGCATTGGAGAAACCAAAACCAGATTGGGTAATCGCAGAGCAGAGCATCTGCACTCAGTCTGTCGGGGTGATCCTGAACTTCCTGTTACATGCCACTTTAATTCTCAGTCCCACTATCTTCCCAACCTGCTCTCTGCAACCTCCTCCACCGCCACAGTGAGGCCCAGAGTAAAGTGGAAGAACAACATTAAACCCTCCATCCAGGCACTTTGCAACTGTCTGGAATGAACCATTATCTCCAACTTGAGGTAAACTGCTCTCTCATCATTTCTCATTATCATACTTATGCCCCTTTCTTACCCTGTTTCTTCTAAATGCCTTACAAATGGTCGGTACTTGTACTCCTTATCATTGATCTGTCTTAACCTATCTTTTGTCTTGCACTCCTTATCATTGAGCTGTCTTAACCTATCTTTTGTCTTGCACCTCACTCCTTCCCCCAGCTCTGCTTTGAAAACTGTAAACCTTCCACTCCAGTTCTGATGCAGGATCTCGACCATCCCTTTGCCTCCATGGGTGCTGCTCAGCCCACTGAGTTCTTCCAGCAGTTTATTATTTGCTCCGGATTTCAGTATCTGCAGTCGCTTGTGTCTCCAACCCTCCACTCTACCCCTCGTTCTGAGGAAGGGTTGCTGACCCAAAACGTTGACTGCTTTCTCTTGCCACAGATGCTGCTTGACTGGCTGAGTTCTCCCAGCATTTCTGTCTTTGTTGTTGTCGTTGGAAACTTGTTCATAGCTTCTGCTGTAAAATAATGTTGTTCTGTTGACTGCAGGAGAAAAAAGTCATGATAGATTTAAAGAAAAATTCCATCCTGAAAAATTAATGAAGTGTTCTATTTTTTTAATAAGAATAGGTTTATTTTTAATTAATTAAGCATCAATAGCATCATTAAAACTGGACCATATTATTGCATATAAAACCTTTTATAAATTAATGTTTTTCCTTAATTTCTCATATCATCTGTATACTTGTGTTAATGAAATATACTTGATTTACCAGAATCACTAGTATTGCAATTTTTTTGAATAGAATCCAGTGAAAGTGAAATGTTAAAATAATCACTGTGGTATCTGCAATATCCTGTTTCTGCAATTTACTGTATCTAGTATTAAATTATTAAATGCAAAACTGTTGCCTTCATTCTGATAAAATATATGACCAATTAATGAATTCACAGATTGCTTGTATTTCAATGTGTTAGTTTTCTGGAGGCTATATACATCTTTCTTTGGAAGCTATACAGATAGGCTGTGAGCCAGACATTTATAAACCCCATAAAAACATTTGCTTAAATGATGCTGGGAAGGAGACCTTCCCCCACCACATCAGATTGTTCCTGCGTAACATGCAAACGCATGGCCACATTGGAAGTGAAAATCCTGACGCTTCTATTACCACACATTAAGCTTGACTCATTTCAGCATTCCTGTCCACCCGTTGAAACTGACCAAAAGCAGCTAATGTCCTTCTTAAAGGGAAGGTGACCTATGAATCCAACCACAGTTGCCATAGCACTGTGCTGGGCACCCTGTTCCATGATAACACACCTAGAAGTCTTGAGGGAAGGTGTGATCACACACACTCTCCTGCACACTAGAAGGCCCAGGAAGCCCATGTACAGAAATGAGGCTTTTTTGGGAAGAGATGACCTGAGGGATCAATGCCTGGAATAAGGATTTTGTCTAACTGCCACAAGAAATGTAATGATCATGAATGTCTCTTCAAAGTAAATGCAAAGAAAAACAAATTCTACCTGAAAACACAGGCACTTCCTCACTCATGCACTTACTACTGGCATACATGCACAGCTACTCAACCCTGCCACACACACACACACACAACTGCAATACATGCACTTGCATGCTTCCTTGTCTCTTGCAGTAGATGCTATACTCACTGGAGGGGTGCTGCTTGTAGAAGAGAATGCTGATAATCATAGACCAAGGCACCACAGAGCCTCTGGTCAGCAGTGGATCGGTGATCATTGAGGGTGGCATTATACTCACTTTCAATACATTTTCTCACTCCCTACCTATCACTTCTTCCTCAATCTCTTCTGTCTTATAGGTTCCAGGTGGCTCAAACATATTCCCTCTTGCACCCCCCCCCCCCCCCCTCTTCAGCACAACAATATTGAGGTCAGATTCTGCAGGTGAGCTGTCATACTCTGAGGGAAAAGACAAAGACTCCACTCAATGGTATTTGCCACTGGCTTACATCCTAACACTTTGCCAACAGCAGGGAGTAGTTAAGAGGTGGGATCAGGACCTAGTGGGTCATGGGCATGAGTAGCCTGTAGCCTGCCTTGGCAAAAGTTCCCCTCGTATGCTGGCACCTACTCCTCCAAGGTCAATCCCTGGTTCCTCCACTACAGGTAAAGGATGATGAGCATGTACATGGAGATACTTGGGGCATTATCAGCTGGAGATGAAAAGGAACCATGGGGTAAATCTTGCTGCTTGCCTTTCACAACTATTTCTGTGGAACCTGCAGGCTCAGCCGGCTGTGTGGCAATATCTGGAGACCGAGTGATGGTGTGGCATCTGATAGTAGAGGTCACGGCCTCAGTTCCAGCAAAGGCAGGCACCACCCAATGTCTGGAAGCTCAGATGTTTGCTAAACAAGCTCACACTGCTACCATCACAGCATCAAGCATTGTTGACAGGGACTTTAAAACCATGATGGAACATCCATGATCTTTCTTCCAGCAGGCAGCCTGCCCTACTGACGCCATGCCCAGGGGAAGTGACAGTGGATCTCCTGTCCTTTCTGAGGATGACAGCATTTGTCCTTTGGTAGTTGTCAGCCAGCTAATCCAGACTGCTGTCACTCTCGGTAAGATGGTGCTGTCCAAAGTGGCCCCTCTCCTAGCAGAGCTGCTCGTTGTCCCCCTTCATAGTGATATTCAACTCCTCCACCGCAAACGCGCAGCCTCAGTGGGGAGCACTGCATAGCCGTTGTAGGTCGGGCAAAGGCTCACAAATTATGGATATCAAGGGAATCCACAAGGGTGATTGGTTAACAGTTGCTCAAAGTTTGTGCTTGGTTGTGTTAAAAGGTTTGACCCATCGATTTGCTTGGTTCTGGCTTTCATAATTTGTACAGAAGGGAACACCGAGATGATCGGTAACAAAGGGCGGCAACAAGGGAACTGTGTTACCCTGGGGATTGGCGTTTCTCTTTTTTCGTTACCATTCAGAAGTGGAAGGCGGAGGTGGATGGTCAGGATTTGCTTCTCGTCTCTTTTTACCATCGTGGGTGATAAGAAGCAACCTTTCTGACCTGCTGTAAGGATCGTGGTGAAGGAACTCTGGCATTGTTATAATGGGACAACAGACAATCTGATCGAGGAACTCAGCAACTCAAGCAGTAAGTGTAGGGGGAAAGGAATTGTCAGCGTTTCGGGTCAAAACCCTGCATCAGGACTCTGAGTGAAGAGGGAAGATAGCCAGTATAAAGAGGAGAGGGGGAGTGGTGAGATGGGTCAGTGGGTGATCGGTGGACCAAGGAGGGGTGAAGGATGATGGATAGATCGAGCCAGGTAGGGGAGGGAGAGGAGTGCAGTTGGGAGACAGGCAGGTGGACGATAGATGAAGGTAAACAAAAAAAGGCAGATGGAGCCCAGGCAGGAGAGTGAAGATGGAGACAGCAAGGAGGGGGATAAGCAGGAACACAAAGGCTACAGCGCTGGAATCTGATGAGTAAGGAAGGTGATAACGGGAACCACTGGGGGAGAGGGCAGGGCAGCTGATGGGTGAAGTACGTGGGTTGCAAATGGATAGAATCAGGAACGGGAGAAAGGGTGATAGGAGGATGGGGGTAGGGTATGGAAATGGGGACAAAAATGGGAGGACTGGAGGACATTCGGAAGGAGGGGAGGGTGGGAAACACTGGAGATGAGGGTTACCTGAAATTGGAAGATTCAGACTACCTAGGCGGAATATGAGTTGCTGTACCTCTAGTGTGTGTTTGGTCTCACCCTGCTGTGGTGAAGGCCAAGGATGGGCAGGTCAGTGTGGAATGTGAAGGAGAATTGAAATGGCTTGCAAATGGAAGCTTGGGATGGCCACTGCCGACAGAGCGTCGGTACTCTGCATATTGGTTACTTAGTCCGCACTTGGTCTCGCAGGTGTAGAGGAGGCCACGGTAAGAACACCCAATGCAGTTGCGTTTCACAAAGAGCTCTGACTTTAAGTGTGGATTGCAGAACATCACATAAGATGTAAGATTTCTTTATTAGTCACATGTACATCGAAACACACAATGAAATGTATCTTTTGCGTAGAGTGTTCTGGGGCAGCCCACAAGTGTTGCCACGCTTCCGGCGCCAACATAGCATGCCCACAACTTCCTAACCCGTACGTCTTTGGAATGTGGGAGGAAACTCACGCAGACACGGGGAGAACATACCCTATCTCTTCTCAAACCTTCAGGAAACCTAGAGACCAGGCAAATCCATGAGCACGTGGTACCTACTGACTGGTCAGTATTCGGGGAGGAAAATAATCTCCCCTCTGCTTGACTGGAGAGCATCCCTGAAATTCTGCATGCAGCAGTGAGCTCCAAACTAAATATGACATGTATCCAGAAACTAAGATCTTCAGACAGGCACGGCAGTGTAGCGGTTAGCGTAACGCTTTACAGCGCCAACGACTCAGGTTCAAATCCGGCGACAGTCTGTAAGGAGTTTGTACATTCTCCCCGTGTCTGCATAGGTTTCCTCCGGGTGCTCTGGTTTCCCCCCACATTCCAAAGACTTACAGGTTAGGAAGTCATGGGCATGCTATGTTGGCGCCGGAAGTGTGGCGACACTTGCGTGCTGCCCCCAGAACGCTCTACGCAAAAGATACATTTCATTGTGTGTTTCGATGCACATGTGACTAATAAAGATATCTTCACCTCCACTGGTGAGGTCCTTTAGCCACCAGTATAGTCAAGGAGCTCTGGCCAATAAAATTATTTAACTCTGTCACAAATACCTGAGAAGTCCTTAACTTTTGGATCTATTGTTCTTTAGACAGTTGGACATAAAGGCATGACTTCCAGAAGGCTCTAAGGGGTTAGAGTCTCCTGGCTAAACTCCTTCTGCCCTTCTCCTTCAGCTTTCTCAAGCAAGTCAGCCTCATCTTTGGTTGCTTGCCTCCTGTTCCTGAAGCCAAATGGTGAGACATTTCTTTTGGATTCTCTACCCCGGCAGACACATCACCCAAACACATTGCAAAGGTGAAACACAATCACAGAAAACAGCATCAGACTGCTGGATGTCATGAGAGCCTGCATCGACTCAGTACCCTGGAGGAGAGAGTCCTCCCTGTAACTGGAGCTGCTGCAGAAACACCACCTGCTCAGGGGGAACCAGCAGAGCCTCCATATATTGAGGTGGAAGAATCCACCCTGTTATTTGATCCAATGCTCACAACCACTGGCAACACTGATTGTGATTTAAATATCAGATTAGAACCAGGATCCGGGTGGGATGACTCACAAGTAGACTGTAACGGTGCCAAAGGAAAAAGGATGCATGTGCCTACTACCCAGGGAGTGGGTCACACTTGGGTTTTGCTACTGAAGGCACCTTAATGTCAAGGAGCTTAAGGGTGTCTAACTCCAGCCCTTGGCCCGGTGATTGGAGTCCATCCCTTCAAGCATAGTGGAGGCAGGCAGCCCCATCTCAATGTCAGTAGGCCCAACCATTGTTCTCTTGCAACTTTCCACTCACCACAAAGTCCCCAAGAAAGGTACAAGTAAGTGACCATCCCTTTATATACCATTGGTGATTGGGTATTGAGATGCGTACTGGAGGAGAGGGTGTCTTTCCTGCTACTTAATATTAGCTTTGCTCAATGCTGTAGAGAATTTAGGGTGGCACAGTAGCATAGCAGTTAGCGTAACGCGATTACAGCACCAGCGATCGGGGTTCAATTCCCGCTGCTGTCTGTAAGGAGTTTATACGTTCTCCCTGTGACTGCATGGGTTTCCTCCCACATTCCAAAGACATATGGGTTAGTAGGTTAACATGGGTGTAATTGGGCAGCACGTTCTCCTTAGGCTGGAACGGCCTGTTACTGTGCTATATAAATAAAGTTTTAAAGTTTTAGAATGTTCTTGACAGGGCCCAATTTAATAATACTAGCATTACACAAAGGTCAACTGGAACTTCACATACTTTACATATGCCCACACATGCATGCGCTACCTAGCAATCCAGTTTACTGTTCACAGCCATTAGCTTTACCATTTAGTCTAAAAACTGAACTATTTACTGTTTGGGCTACCAAAAAAAACATTAAAGAGGTCAATTTCTAACCAGCCACGAACCCTGCCCCCCCCCCCCCCCCCTCCGCCAACCAAAATAAAAGAAAAATACAATGTACAGCTAGGTGATTTGTAATATGTGTGATATGCAATAAGGAACGTTTTGCTGCCAAACTGGGGCATCACATGGCTTTGATATACCTCAATGCTGGATGACTTCAAACATATTGCAGTGCAGAGATAGGTAAACTGCTCTGCGCACAACAGCCACTAGATGGAGGTCATGTTCTTCTATCTGAAGTGAATATTTTTCAAACTGCCGTTGAGAGACTTCTACAAAATAAAGACTGTAACTTATAGTTCGTGTTTAGAAAATATGAACCTATAATTATGTACTCTTTTTGAACCTATAATTATGTACTATTTCAAATAGTATTACTTCATCATTTATTGTTTATAGATTTAATTTATTTACTTCTTCACTGCAGTTAAATCGTAAATGTCTACAAATTATCACTGCCATGTTCTAGAGCAAAACAAAAGTGTTCCAATATTCTCACACAGAGAGAAATAAAATGGAATGATAATTAAATCTATGCTGATTTTTTTTTAACAGGGGGATAAACAATATCATTCAATCATTGCAGGGCTTCATTATTTAATTTCTTGGTTTACAATGTATCACATGACAAAAACCTACTTACATAATTATCATCTCTGCAGCTCTGGCACTAGGCATATTGCTGACCCTTTTGCCAACTACAAACAATGCTGTATTCAACAATATCCCTAAAGTTGAACATCCCATGAGAGTGTAATGATTTAACATGTTAAGAATCACAGTGACGTACAACAGAATGGTCTTGCCAGCTGATGCATTGTTTGAACAGCATACTGGTAATTACTCAATTAGCTCAAACACACAATCAGTGACAAGGGATAATGGAGTTCCAAAGTCCTATGTCAAGAGAGGGAAAATAACTGCTTTTGGATGCAATTTACCTCATATTGGTTCTTTTGCCATTTCATCGGTAGTCAAGGATTTGTCTTTATGGGGAAAAGGATTGAGAAGGTGGCATGATACAGGTGCTTAACAGACTACCATGTGTTCTTTTGAACTGTGTGAATTATAAGACAGAATATATTAAATCGATGTGAATGCAAGTCTATGTGTCATTAGTGTAATCTCAAGCTATAGGTGCAACCTAAAATTGGTGGATTTCCATCTTTGCAGAGTTAATGTCTACAAGGAAGATTCACAAATAAAATAGTGAGTAATGGGTTAATCAATACCTGCACTACATCTGGTTAGACATCCAGTTGAAGTTCATAAAACAACAACTTCCATGTTCCTGTCACCTTGTCACAGTACATTTGAGATTAAAAAGACATATTCAAGCACGGAAAATAGACCTGCCTATACACAAGTGACAGTCTTGGGATACAGATTTTCTGGAGAGAAATTGTGTGCTGTAGCATCCATTCTTAAGGTGCTAATTTACCTTCCCCCACCAAAAAATGGTTTCAAAGATGAATGCAAACACCTCATCTTAGTAAAGAGTACACATACTGGCACTTAATGACTGCCAACAGAATGCAGAGCAGAAAGATTGTGACATTAATCAGTGTGCAATATTGATTTGATCTCACTACTACTATCTTAAAACAGCCATGTTAATCAGAATGAAGAATTGCCCACCAGTAGTGCAAGGAGGGATCACAAACTGATAACTTTTGTTTTATATTCATTTTAGGGCAGTGGGCTTTGCAGGCTGATCCAGCACTTAATTGCCCATCCCTAGTTGCCCTTGAGAAGGCGGTGCTGAGATGCCTTCTTGAACCACTGCAGTCCTTGAGGTGTAGGTATGCCCACAATGCTGTGAGCTTATTTTTTCTGGCAGTTGGTAAAATTCCAAGTGTTTTCTGTTTAAAATTTCAGTATTCTATGGGGATCCTTCTACCTGGTGCCAGAGTGAATTTTTTTAAGTCAGTTAGAGGCCCTTGCTGAAACAAATTGCTGCCAGACATGGTATGTCAGTCTCTTGCAATTAGGGTGAATGAAGTACATACAGAACAGGACAAGTTGCTTGTAGAGGGAGTAGGAGAAAGAAAAAGGACCGTGCCCAGCAGGAGGGTGTATTGGCATAGGGTGCATTGAGAGGTATTCTTGCAGCTTAATTTAGTCAAACATAAGCAGTAGGTAAGAATTGAAGAGGACTTAGTGCATACCTTCCATCTAGCAGATTCATGTCACTAAGGGATTGCACAATGGTGATAATTTTAATGTGTGTGTCATGACTGACTACATAAATTTGGACAGTACTGTGCATTTTCCTTCGGCTTGTAGCTATGTGTAGTTGGAAAGAGAACTATGTGATGGTCGGTGATAGCAGAACAGGAAACACGCTGAACAGATATGGCCTCCTGTTTGGAAGCCTTCTTTCCCATAGTGGCGACCCGCTCTGAGACATCTACAGTAAATGAAAATCAAGAAAAGAATTCAGATGCTAAAAATCTGAAATAAAAACACAAAATGCTGGAAACACTCAGCAAGCCAGGCAGTATTTGTGGAAGGAGAAACAGTTCATATTTCACATACGGGGCCCTCCATTGGACTGGGAAAGAGAGAAAGACGTTAGTTTTCAGCAGGAGAGAAGGTGGGGGAGGGATGTGTAGAACAAAGGGAATGTCTTGGTAGGGTGAGTCCAAATGGATTAATGGGGACTGTTACAAGCAGTTCATGCCTATTGGCCTGTGTAAGATGTGTTGTTAATCGTGAGGCAATGGGATATGCCCAGCAGGCCAAACTATATGAAGAAAGTAAGAAAGGCATTTGCAACTCCATGTTGCCTCATCCATCTGCATCAACCACCACCCATGTTATGGCACTTTCCCATGCAACTGCAGGAAATGCAACAGTGTCCTTTCACCCCTTCCTTTCCCACCATCCAATGACCCAAACAGTCCTTCCAGGTGAAACAGTGATTCACTTGAGCTTCTTCCAATCTAGAGTCCTACATTTGGCGTTCACAATGTGTCCTCCTCTACATTGGAGAAACCAAACACAGATTGGGCAGTCATTTTGCAGAGCACCTGTGTTCAATCCGCAGGAGTGACCCTGAGCTTCCAGTTGCCCGCCTCTTTAATTCCCCATCCCATTCCCACTCTGACCCTTCTGCCTGTGGCCTCCTGCACCATTACAGTGAAACACAATGCAAGCTTGAGGAACAACACCTCATCTTCCATCTGGGCACATTGCAGCCTGCAGAGGACTCGCTATCAAATTCTCCAACTTTAGGTAACTCCCTCTTTCTGTCTGTCCATGTAAGAACTGGTCATTTCTGCCTGTCTTCATTTTAGCCCTCTCTCTTCTTATTCTGTTCATGTAGTCTGGCTTGCTGGGTATGTCCTACAGCCTCACTATGAAAAACATATTATTCAGTCCAAGAAGTATAACATGCTTGTAACTGTTCCCATTAACCCTTTTGGACTCACCCTAACAGAGCTATTCCCCTTGTTCTATCCATGGCTCCTCCATCTTCTCTCCTATTGAAGACTAACGTAGTTAAATGCAAGGCTATTTTGAAGGATGTTTGCCCCTTTTTTTACATAAGAGCAGAAGAACATAAGAAATAGGAGCAGGAGTAGGCCATCTGGTCTTTTGAACCTGCTCCACCATTCAATAAGATCGAATCTGACCTGATTTTTGACTCCTTGGTTTGTTCTTCCAACCACATCAACTACTATGCATCTTATAACACTTTCCTGTGTCTTTTCACCTCTTCCCACCATCCAGGGACCTAAACAATCCTTCTGGGTGAAACAGTGATTCATCTGAATTTCTTCCTATCTGGTGTATTGTGTTTGATGTTTACAATGTGTTCTCACATGCTCAGCTGAACTGTCCAGTTTTTATTTAATTTGTATAGTCCTGCCTGCTGGACATGTCTCATTGCTTTGTCATTACCAACACGTTACAATATTTCTCTCCCTTTCCCAATTTTGACAAAAGGTCCCAGACCTGAAATGTTAACTGTTTCTCTTTCCAAAGATACTGTCAGAATGTTGAATGTTCCCAGCATTTCCATTTTTATATGAGACATCTGTGTTTGACTAAAGAGGTTGTGGGGGAAATCTGCCAATATTTGTAGCCACAGTTCCAGTCCCAGTCCCAGAGCAGGGCAAGCACTGTAATGTCAGTGCTTTTCAAGGTCATTGTAGCACTTAACTTACATATGCATGGCTTGTTCCAGAATGTTGCTGAGGATAAAAGCAACAGCTCATATTCTGTCATACACTGCTACATAATGGAGATCTCTGAGGCTTTCTACACATTGAAAAATACTTCTTATCTTTCCCTCTTGAGTTTGCATAGATTGAAGTTTCTGCATGATGCAAGATGCCATTGACTGTGCTCCCATTGGCATTTTCATGAACTGAAAGGGATTCTGCTCTCTCATTGTGTCCACCAGGAAGTAGAGAAGTATAAAGAGAAGGGGAGAATACAATGCAAAGCATCTACTTCTGCCCAGGCTCATTGCAATCAAATATTTCATGAATGATGCAATGATCTCAATCACAATCAGCAATGGCCCCACACCCTTTCCTGTTCTGTTATCACCGACTGTCACATGGTTCTTTCCAACCACACACAAATAAAAGTCTACAGAAAGCACACATTAAAATCCCATGTATGAAGTCAATCCTGATACAATATAGGCAAAAATTATCACTACTCTGTAATCCCTTAGTGACTGTCTTCCATGTGACATGCATCTCCTATGTGAAAGACAGGCACTAGGTCCTCCTTTAGTCCTTATTAACTGTCTACTGTTATGCACTATGTTCTCCTACAAAAGAAGCTGGAAATGTATCAATTGGTATCATGTAATATATTAAATAATATGCAGTTAAGGGTGGATAGCTGCAGTGTGGCCATGGGTGAGCTTGGTATGTGAGCCTTTTGACATTTCTAAATGTGTAAGAGGGAGGTGAAGAATATGGATGTAGGTTTGAGCCCCAGTTCACAGAGATCATCTGTAGAAGACTGATGGAGATGTATTGAATTGAGCAGATGATGGGCTCAGTGGTAGCCTATTGAGGATGAATCCACCCACCTTGAGATCTCACATGAGATCATTACATTTCTTTCTGCAATGCATCCATGGTCAAGGAACATTTTTTCTGACATCAGCATCTGCTGCCATTTCTTCCCACTGTCTCTTCCAAGCCTGCCTCCAGAAGGGCTCCTTTCCCCCGGTGGGCACAGGACATTCTTCTTTGTTCTACTTCTTCCTCAAGGCCTGATCTTCACAGAGGTTCTCTCACAAGAAGAGTCATTTTCACTCGTTGACGTGACAGATGAATTTCTGAAATGATTTCCAGCACCTATCCCAACCATACTGTATATAACCTCCTTTTAAGAGATATCGGTTGCCTTTATTTGGCACCCTAGACTTGTAATGTTAGGCTTCTTGCTGATGTGTGCAACTGATGAACAGCCATTGAGCACTGGCTGCATGCAACCATTAAAAGAGTACAACTCTGACATACATCCCAGTGAATACACCCAGGTTAATCATGGACTGCAATATCTCAGGGCTTAATTGTTAACACCACTTCCGCTTTCCACCAGTTGTGTCTGGTCAAAATGGGACCATGTCTTTAAGTTTCAATGTAAACATTCTGTGAATTTTATATATACGTAAGTGTTATATCTTAAGATACAAAAAGATGATAGCTGAATTTCATCCTTTAGGAAATTTATTTTCTTCAAGCTTGCTGAGTGCACATGTCTACAAACACAGCCCTTACAGAGATTAATCAAAATGGCATCCGCCAAAGATCAGTGACACAAAATAAGCTCGTAAAGCACCATGAATCCTGTTGTCTTGAAGAAGAACAAATATCAACGATGTACATTCGATTATACATGCTCTAAATAAATCATATACAGTACCATACTGTGATAAATTTTAATGGAGCTCTCTTCAAGTTAAAGAATGACGTTTTAAAATTTTGTTTGTCTTGATCACTTCTCAAGCTGACATCATCAGATTGAGTCATCCATATGAAAGCAGAAGACAAGATAATGTAAGGCCAGAGAGAGTCCATGGGTACTGAACAACATAAAGGTTAACATTATGCAAATTTGGGGGTGAGGTTTTGGTGGAGACTGAAGGTAAAGGATCTGTCATCCATTATTCAGTCCTGATGAAGGGTATTGATCCGAACATTGACTGTCCATTTCCCTCCATAGGTGCTGCCTGACCCACTGAGTTCATCCAGCTTTTGGTGTGTTGCATTATTCAGCCCGCCTGACTTCCTTGTTTATAGACAATGGATGTAGGGTGCACAATTAGACTTGTGAAACAAATGTAAATCTGTATATAGAACAGTATAGCACAGGAACAGGCCCTTCGGCCCACAATGTCTGTGCTGACTGTGATGCCAATCCAAACTAATCCCATCTGCTTGCAATGGTCTACATCCCTCCATTCCCTTCCTGTTCATGTAGCTGTCAAAGTGCCTCTTAAAATCATTATATGTCATTATTTCTATTTACTCACCTATCTACTATTTGAAAATCTGCTTGGTAGAAAATTGCCCACGTCACTGTCTATTGAATTATTTAGTCCACTGTGTGTTGAACTTGATGCAGATCGTTGAAGACAAGTGATACAAGGTTAACTACATAAGGAATTCATGAAATGCTGATGTAGCACAGTGACACTTAAGCTGTTAGAAATATGGAAATACCATGCTGTTAAGGAGAATCGTTTTATATACACAGTGTCACGTTGAATGTAATGAATCTTGAAGTTTTATTTGCTTTACTTTAGCAGGACATGGAAAACCGTTTGAGAACCTTTTCATAAGGAAAGGCAAGATTGATCCATTATATGTAAAATCCTTTAAAGCAACTGATTTAATATTTCTAAAGCAAACATTACCACTTGTTTCTTTGCCTTGGACTTCTTGAGGGTGTGCTGTTTAACTATTGGTTGCTGATAACTACTTACTGATATCTTTGTAAAGTGATTCTGCTCATATATGAGCTCCAATGATTATACAACTTCCTTTGCTATTATGGGATGTTTCCAATTGCAGGCGAGGCTTTTATTCTCCCACTCTGAAATAAAAGATAGTAAAAGCATCAGATAACCAGCCTTTCCAGTTTGTAAACCATCTATTATTCAGTTATTGAATGGTATTGCAAGAGATCTGATGGCAGGTTTTTAATTTGTCTTTCAGAAGGGAAGAAATGGCAGATTTGGCAGATGGATTAGGGACATTTAAGAGACTCTTAGATAGACACATGAATGATAGAGAAATGGAGGGCAATTTGGGAGGGAAGGGTTAGATAGATCTTAGAGCAGGATAAGATGTCGGCACAACATTGTGGGCCGAAGGGCCTGTACTGTGCTGTAATGTTCTATGTTCTATATATGGTATACCAAGACCTATTGGGAGGATAAAGCATGAAAACACATGGCCTGGAAGTATCATCACTTTACACAACACTATGCGCTACATAGTGGAATTTTATCAAAGCCAGATCACTAAATTGCCTTGGGTACTTGGTGTGCTGACAGTACACACCTGGATTTTGGATCAAGATACTGAATATTTCCACATTGAAAAATATCCCAAAGCTAGTAAAAAGTTAATCAAACTATTAAAAAGTTCAAAAATTATTTTAAAATGAAAAAAAATCAAAACACATAGAACACTTAAAAATTTATTTAAGTCAACACAAACAATTAAAAGATGCCAAAAAATCAACAACATTTAATCCCTTGTAGTTGATCTCTCCCATTTAAAATAATGGAGCATAACTCCATACAACGGTGTAACCTAGTGCAGTTTCTTCAAGTGTACGATAACAAGGAAGAGTGTTGGAAATGCTCAGCAGGTCAGGGCAGGGCTGTGGGAAGCGAAACGGCATTGACATTTCAGCTCAAAGACCCTTTATCGGAACTGGGAAGTAGAGGAAAGAAGCTTGTTAAGCTGCAGGGAGGGTCGGGGTGGTGTGGTGGGGGAGAATGTCTCTGACGGGAAAACCCAGGGTGACCATGAGGACAAACTGTAAACAAGGTTATCTGGTTAATGAGTGAATGGGAGCAGTTAGAGAGTGAGAACATAGGCAAAAGAACATAAGCAGAAGAATGTAGGAGTTGTGAAATGCAGAGCAGGAAGATATGCCGGGCCAGTCAGGCTGGGCATGTCCTCCACTCCCGGAGAAACAATGTGCCTCCTGTACTGTCACAGTGAGGAATGGCACCTCATCTTCTGTTTGGGCACGTTGAGCCTTCTGGGTGCAATATTGAATCCTACAACTTAAGGTAACTTGATTTCTCAGTCTGAGTCCTTTTGTGTCTCCTGAGTCTTCCATCTGTGATATTGACTCAGCTTGCTTACATTTTTTTCCCTGTTTCTTTTTCTCTCTGTAAGTGGAGGACATGACCTGCCAGACATACCTTCCTGCTCTGTATTTTGCAACTCCTATATCCTTTCATCTACATTCTTTTGTCTACGTTCTCACTCTCTAACTGCTCCCATTCACTCATTAACCAGATAACCTGGTCATTAACCAAATAACCATTAATCAGATAACCCCCCCCCCCCCCAACCGTAAAAGCTTGTCCTCTGGTGTTTGCCATTTTTACGCTGGACAGAAGATTCTGACTGTCTACTCTATCTATGCCTCTCATCATTTTAAAACCTCTGTCAGGTCTCCCCTCAGTCTCTGATGTTCTAGGGAGAACAGCCCAAGTTTGTCCAACCTTTCCTTAGGTCAGTCCCTTAATAGCACAGAGGGATCTTGGACCCCAAGATCCCTCTGCACTTCAGTGCTAATAGGGGGCCTACCATTAACTGTATACTTTCTCCCCTCATTTGACCTCCCAAAGTGCAATGCCTCAAACTTGCTCTGGATTAAACTCCATCTGCCACTGCCATATCTGTAACTGATCGATATCCCGCTGCATTCTTTGATAGTCCTTTACATTGTCCACAACTCCACCCAATCTTGGTGTCATCCACAAACTTGCTAATTCACTGATCTACATTTTCATCTGAATGATTGATATATATCACAAAGAACAGAGGTCCCAGCACCGATCCTTGTGGAACACCACTGGTCACCAACCTCCAGTCAGAATAAACGCCTTCCACCCCTACTCTCTGTCTTCTCTGGGCGAGCCAGTTCCAAATCCAAACTTTCAATTCACTCTGGATCCCATGCGTCTTTATCTTCTGGATCAACCTACCATGAGGGACCTTATCAAATGCCTTACCAAAGTCCATGTAGATAACGTCCACTGCCTTAGCTTCATCAAGCACCTTTGTCACCTCCTCAAAACAATCAATCAAGTGAGTTTCTGTCTTTATTGTAGATTTCAGCATGTGCAGTTTTTGTTTTGATTTCCCAGTGTTTGTGCCACTGGACACCATAACAGCATCTGAGCACAGTCAAGAAAACATCATCAGACTGTTGCCAGCAACTTCTGGATTTCCACAGTTGTGCACATATGTGTAGTGAATCTATACTTGTTCGCATTATGTCGAGAAATACGGGTAGTTTTCCACAGATCAAAGTCAGAGCTCTTGAATAAAGTTATCAAGTATCAGAGCGCACATGAAACATGGCCATCGCAAATTAGTATTGTGTCTTCTAGTTTCATTTGAGAAAAGGTACAGCTGACAGTAAATAATGTTGCCTGCAGTACAAATCTACTGCAGTTGTCAATATGGCAAAAGAGATACCAACTCTTTTCAAGCAGCGTCTTCTGAGAATTTACCCCATCTGGAAAGGCCTCACTGAGCAATGAGAAAAAGCTTAGTTCAGCTATTTGGTATTGGGTGGTTATTTCAGCATTGTGTTGGATGTACTGAACTGGTGATAATAAAAATTCAACATTGCATGAAACAATTTCAAACTGCTGCAATACAGCAACAATTTTTTTTACTGCGGATCCCAAAATTATGACATTCTACATTAAGCAGTAAATCTTCAAAAAAAAGTCAGTTAGCCACCCTGTAGAAGGAGTGCCTAATGTCATGTTTATCTGCAGTGTAACAAACAGGATAAACAGATAATAATCTGTGCTCATTTACAGTGAATTTCCCATTGCTCTTTCAAGGCAGGGATTATATGTCATGTGTGCTTGACAAACACTTACATGAAAACTAAGAAGGTATCACCAAAAGTGATAAAGTACCAAGACACTGCCAATCATATGATCCAAATATTAAACTGCTGTTTGCTAAGGGGCTCAACAAATTGTGTAAGAAGTTATAGAATACCTGTATCATTTTTTAATTATTATCCATAATTTCTAGCTGCGCCCAATTTAGTTTTTATTTTTCCTTTCTCCTTGGATTAATCATGCATTCCAAACCATTCCCAGAATGAGAATCTGGCATATTTTCCTGCCTTTCTGAAGGTAAACGAGAGTAAATCGATGGTGCACAAGACCGACTTCTTGGGGCGTGCCTGTCCCTTACTCGCCACGTCCTGTCAGAAAGGGGTAATTATTGCAGAAATTCAGTAATTACAAATAGTTTGCATTAGCACGTCAGTATGTTATTCATCAGTCCAGCTTTTCATCTTGATACCTGGAAGGAAATTTATGAGGTTTTTTTTCAGTTATTTTTTGATAATGGAGGTCAGATTCATAGCAGGCATACCTTTCTGTCAAAGGCACTCAAATAAGGAGCCAGTATGGTGATGTGTAGACTTTGTATGTGACACTGAAATTTGACACACAGGTATAAGATGGTGTAAATGAATCCTTTTATTGCAGAATAATAGCGTGATTAGTAAACACAGACTCAAAAATAGAATCAAAAAGCCTATTCAAAAATAGGTAGAGTCATGTATGTGTATAATGATGATACTTTGTAGCAGTCCGGACCTCACTTCATGCAAGGTTTTCTGTCAATTTCAGTCTTAGGGGTGTGGTTGTCCACCCAATTAGAACTTAACTCAACATCATCATTCACAGTTTGCAGGGTGTACCTACAGAGTACTTCAGTGCTCCCAACAGTCAACAACATCTTAGTCCTTCTTCTCAATATTGGGAGTATGAGGTTACTGAAGGAATGGCTTATGGTTGGAGTTTAGATGTAGGGGTTTTGGTGACAAATTTCTCTCTGGTTAGCTAAGATAAGAACAGAAATTGCTGGAAGTACCCAGCAGGTCAGGCCACATCGAGGAAACAGAATTAATGTTTCAGGTCGAAGACCCTTTGTCGGATGTCTTTGACCTGAAACATTAATTCTGTTTCTCTTCCCACAGACACTGCCTGACCTGCTGAGTATTTCTGGAAATTTCTGTTTTTATTTTAAATTTCCAGCATTTGTAGCTTTTTTTTTTGATTTTCACTTGCTGATCTCTGGTGAGGTTCAGAGACAGCAGAAATATGAAGATCAGTGGAGATCTAGAAAGGGAAGAAGAAAATAAAGTTTTGGGTGGGTGCCCTTCATGAAAAGTAAAGGCTAAATTGTAAATTTTTAAGTAATATTGAAATATATTGTGAAGAAAGAAATAGAAACACAAGATAAAGCTATTTGTGATTAGAATGTAGAAATCTAGAGAGCGTTCTGGATTAATGCATTTGAGAGAACTAGCTTGTTATTTTTAATTTCAATAAATGGCCAAATATTGACGATTTATCACCTTACGGGATTCACTCATTCCCATGGTCAATTACCTGATCGACTCGCATTAAAAATGGATTGACATCTGAAGAACAATTTCTGGATAATGAAGGAGAAAGGCAGAAAATTGGGGGGCAATAAAAAGATGAAGGCTTCACTTGAAGTGCCACAAAGCAACACAACAAAATGAACTACATAATGGTGGTGGATGTATCCCCAAAGACCATCTAAGTAGTAGTCTTAAGTTTGCACTTTAGTGATGGCAACATGACTGTAAGGGAACATTTATTTCTGCTGTACTACTTATGGTGTACAAGTGAAATATACAAGTGAAATGCACAAGGGGTAGATTTTCCCCACTGTAACTTCAACAGTTTAAAGCACCCTAAGTTGATTAAGGAGGGAGGAATCATGTCAGAAAGGTGTTTCAGGAAAAACATTGATGTAAGTTAGAACTTTGTGGCTATAAAATGGGAGATAAGTACAGAAGAAGATAAGTAACAGAAGCAGGAGGAGGTTTTCACCCTCTCACGCCTGTTTTGCCATTCAATAAAATCATGGCTGATCTGTCACCTCAGTACCACTTTACTGCACTAATCCTATATCCATTGATTCCTTTATTATCCAAAAACCTGTTGACCTCTGTATTGAATGGATTCATTATCCTGTTGGTGAAAATATTTTTCCCATCTCAGTCTAGAATGGCCAAGCCTTATTTTGACAGTGTGACCTTAACTCTATGGACCCCAGAAACATCCCCTCTAAATAACATCCATGTCAAGCCTCATACAAATTCTGTATGTTTCAATGAGATTACCTCTCACTCTTCCAAACTCCCAAGATCATAGACACTGTCTGCCTAATCTCTTCTCACATGGTAAACACCCTATCCCAGGAATCAATCTGGTGAAGCTTAGGTGCACTGTCTCTATCTCAAGTACTTCCTTCCTTGGGGAGGGTGAAAAGAATGGTACACCATATTTCAGGTGCAGTCTCAACTGGGTCCTAAGTAATGGCAGTAAGACATCTTTACTCTAGTACTCAAACCTCTTGCGATAAGGGCAAACATACAATTTGCCTTCCTAATTGCCCGCTGTACCTAAACATTAACTTTCAGTGACTCATGTACAAGGACACCTAGATCCCTCTAAATAACATCTTTAAATCTCAACTTAAGGAATGATGGGTGAAGAAATTAAAGCTCAAAATTAAAACTGAATTAAAACTGAGACATTTGTTTTCAAAAGAGTGAGAATGTAGCAGCTCTTAGCCACAAACACATTACAAGCATTTTCACAGACAATAGCGGCTGTCTGTATATAACTGTGTATTTTTGTGTAAATTATTGACACAAAGACGTGGAGACTTGTTCAGTTTCATTGAATAGCAAATGAGCTTTACTCTATTTATTAGCTTATTTTGGTAAAATGTTAGTAGGAATTGGTAGTAGTAAGATTTTGTAGTTGAGAGCAAAAGCAGTCTGGGGCCTTTTACGTAGAAACATTGAAATGTACAGCATAGGAACAGGCCCTTCAGTGCATCATGTCTGACCCGATCATGATGTCAAATTAAACTAATCCCATCTGCCTGCACATGGTCTGCATCCCTCTGTTCCCTGCCTGTTTCATGTGTCTGTCTAAATACATCTTAAACATTGCTATTGTATCTGCTTCCACCACCTCCCCTGGCAGTGCATTCCAAGCACCTACAGCTCTCCATGTAAAATACTTGCCTTGCAAATCTCCTTTAAATTTTCCCCCTCTCACCTTAAACCTGTGCACTCTAGTGTTTGACATTTCCACCCTGGGAAAAAAACCCTGTCTATCTACCCTATCTATGCCTCATGTAGTTTTACATACTTCTATCAGGTCACCCCCTCAGCCTCCAAAGCTCTAGAGAAAACAATACAAGTTTGTCTAATTTTTCCTTATGTTCCAATCCAGGCAACATCCTGGTGAACCTTTTCTGCACCCTCTCCAAAGCCTCCACCTCCTTCCTATAGTGAAGCAACTAGAAGTGCAAACAATACTCCAAATGTGGCCAAACCAAAGTTTTATTCCCAACCGTTATACTCAATGCCATGACTGATGAGTGCAACAATGCTGTCTGTCTTCTGTACCATCCTATCCACTTGTGTTGTCACTTTTGGGGAACTATGCATGCACCCCAACATACCTCTGTGCATCAATGCTCCTAAGGTTCCTGCTATTTGCAGTACACTTCCCTCTTGCATTTGACCTTCCAAAATGCAACACCTCACACTTGTCTGGATTAAATTTCATCTGCCATTTCTCTGTCAAAATTTCCAACTGATTTTAAGGGGATCCATGGGGCTGGGCCTAACCATTTTCCTTAAGGAAATTTAACAAGAAAGAGGCTGTCGGGGTCAGCTCAAATACATTTGCAAGACTCATATCACTGGCAAACATCCCCTCCACCCAATATCAAAATGAAATACATACTTTCAAGTCTGTCTTCATGTTGCTAACTATTGCTTAGCTACCAGTGAGCGTCCACTTTGTGTGGACAAATAATACTAACTGCTCTTACCAACAATGTCATGTCAAATCGTTGACCACCACCATTCTAAAAATCTTACCATCTCCAAGGAATCCTTTGTCAAATTAGTATGGTGTGAAAACTCTTCATGAAAAAAAAGTTTATAATACCATTTTGTAACTCCTAATCATCAGCTTTCAAGTTCAATTTTGAAATAAATTTATATTGAGAGTTTTATGGTATCACACATGGGCATACAAATTAAAATTGTACATCTGCTCACCATTTTACTTGATACAGGGGGATGAATGTACTCCTTAAGCTTATACAGCAGTTATGTCAACTGAAAATAATATGAGGAGGTACAGACATAGGGCATACAGACACTGTGAACATGATTATTAAGTACTGAGCTCTAATTTAAAATCAAAGCCAATTACTGAAGTGAAGAAGTTGATCAAATTGTGATATGGAACTTCCAACCCCACTGAGGCATTTTTAAAACATGGTTGGAAACTAATGATGAACCTGGAATCCAACCAATGAATTTAATTCAGAAAACCATAGAACCATAGAACCATACAGCACAAAACAGGCCCTTCGGCCCACCGTGTCATGTCGTCCATCAGACCACCCTCACACTACCTAACCCCTTCCTCCCGCATATCCCTCTATCCCACGTTCCTCCATATGCCTATCCAACAAGCTCTTGAACCTGTTCAATGTATCTGCCTCCACCACCACCCCAGGCAGTGCATTCCATGCACCAACCACTCTTTGGGTGAAAAACCTCCCTCTGACATCTCCCCTGAACCTCCCACCCATAACCTTAAAGCCATGACCTCTCGTCTTGAGCATTGGTGCCCTGGGAAGGAGGCGCTGACTGTCTACTCTATCTATTCCTCTCAATATTTTATATACCTCTATCATGTCTCCTCTCATCTTCCTCCTTTCCAGTGAATAAAGCCCTAGCACCTTAAGCCTCTCCTCATATTCAATACTCTCCAATCCAGGCAGCATCCTGGTAAATCTCCTCTGCACCCTCTCCAATGCCTCCACATCCTTCCTATAATGAGGCGACCAGAACTGAACACAGTACTCTAAGTGTGGCCTAACTAGAGTTTTGTAAAGCTGCATCATAACCTCGCGGCTCTTAAACTCAATCCCGCGACTTATGAAAGCCAACATCCCATTGGCCTTCTTAACTGCTCTATCCACCTGTGAGGCAACTTTCAATGAACTGTGAATGTGAACCCCCAGATCCCTCTGCTCCTCCACACTGCCAAGTACCTTGCCGTTTACCCTGTACTCTGCCCTGGAGTTTGTCCTTCCAAAGTGTACCACCTCACACTTCTCCGGATTGAACTCCATCTGCCACTTGTCAGCCCAGCTCTGCATCCTATCAATATCCCTCTGTAAGCTCCGACAGACCTCCACACTATCCACAACACCGCCTATCTTAGTGTCGTCCGCAAACTTACTAACCCAGCCCTCCACCCCCTCATCTAGGTCATCTATAAATATCACAAAAAGTAGAGGTCCCAGAACCGATCCCTGCGGGACACCACTAGTCACTGCCTTCCAATCCGAGGGCACTCCTTCCACCACAACCCTCTGCTTTCTACATGCAAGCCAATTCCTAATCCACACAGCCAAGCTTCCTTGGATCCCTCGGCCTCTGACCTTCTGAAGAAGCCTACCATGAGGAACCTTATCAAATGCCTTACTAAAATCCATGTAAACCACATCCACCACACTGCCCTCATCAATCTTCCTGGTCACCTCCTCAAAGAACTCTATCAGGCTTGTGAGGCAAGATCTTCCCTTCACAAAGCCATGCTGGCTGTCCCTAATCAGTCCATGATTCTCAAGGTGTTCATAAATCCTATCCCTTAGAATCCTTTCTAACAGCTTACCCACCACAGACGTGAGACTCACCGGTCTATAATTCCCTGGCCTATCCCTATTACCTTTTTTGAACAAGGGGACCACATTCGCAACCCTCCAATCCTCCGGCACCACCCCCGTAGACAACGAGGACTCAAAGATCCTTACCAGCGGTTCAGCAATCTCCTCCCTAGCCTCTCGAAGCAGCCTGGGGAAAATCCCGTCAGGCCCCGGAGATCTATCTGTCTTAATATTATTTAACAACTTCAACGCATCCTCTCTCTTGATATCAACAACCTCGAGAATATTACCCCTACCAGCACTCCCTTCCACATCATCAAGACCCCTCTCCCTGGTGAATACCGAAGAGAAGTACTCATTGAGAACTTCTCCCACTTCTGCCGCCTCCAGGCAAATTCTCCCACCTTTGTCCTTAATCGGACCTACCTTCACCCTAGCCATCCTCCTACCCTTCACGTACTTGAAAAAGGCCTTGGGATTTTCCTTAACCCTACTAGCCAAAGCCTTTTCATGTCCCCTTCTAGCTCTCCTCAGCCCTTTCTTAAGTTCCTTCCTCGCTACCCTATATTCCTCACGGGCCCTGTCTGAACCTTGCTGCTTATACCTCACATACGCTACCTTCTTCTCCCTAACAAGTCGTTCCACCTCTCTCGTCACCCACGGTTCCTTCACCCTGCCATTCCTTCTCTGCCTCACCAGGACATATTTATCCCTAACATCCTGCATAAGATCCCTGAATATCAACCACATCCCCATGGTACATTTTCCTTCAAAAAGGACATCCCAATTTACACTCCCAAGTTCTCTCCTTATAGCCTCGTAGTTAGCCCTTCCCCAATTGAAAAACCTCTTGTCCTCTCTGCACCTGTCCCTCTCCATGACAATTTTAAAGGTTATGGAGCAATGGTCACTGTCCCCCAAATGCTCACCCACCAATAGATCCTTCACCTGTCCCGGTTCATTTCCTAAAACTAGATCTAACATGGCATTCCCTCCAGTCGGCCTGTCAACATACTGCGGCAGGAATCCCTCCTGGACACACTTAACAAATTCTGTCCCATCTAAACCTTTGGCACTAAGCAGGTTCCAGTCTATATTTGGGAAGTTGAAGTCTCCCATTATAATAACCCTGTTATTTCTGCTTCTCTCCAAACACTGCCTGCCAATCTGCTCCTCTATATCTCTACTGCTACCGGGGGGCCTATAGAATACTCCTAATAGAGTAACTGCTCCTTTCTTGTTCCTTAACTCCACCCATACGAACTCTAGAGATGATCCTTCTACAACATCCATCTTTTCCACAGCCGTAACAGTGTCCCTGACCAGTATCGCCACCCCTCCACCTCTTCTCCCCCCTTCCCTATCCCTCTTAAAACACCGAAAACCAGGAATATTCAATATCCACTCCTCTCCTGACGTCAGCCACGTCTCAGTAATAGCCACGATATCATAGTCCCCCATACTTATCCAAGCCCTCAGTTCATCCCCCTTATTCCTGACACTTCTTGCATTTAAGTAAACACACTTCAGTCCATCTACCTTACTACTTTTACAGCCTGTATTCTGCTTCTCCTTCCCCAAAGCCTCTCTACCTGTTTGATCTAACTTTTCCCCATTCCCTTCTTCCTCTGACCTACTCCTCCGGTTCCCTTCCCCCTCACAAACTAGTTTAAACCCTCCTGTACCACTCTAGCAAATCTCGCCGCAAGGATATTGGCCCCCTTCTGGTTCGGGTGTAACCCATCCTCTCTGTACAGGTCCCACCTTCCCGAGAAGAGATCCCAATGATCCAGAAATCTAAAACCCTCCCTCCTGCACCAACTTCTCAGCCACACCAACTTCTCATCACCAACAGGATGATGTAGGGCAGGATGGACTCTGACCTCACAATCTACCTTGTGACCTTGCACCTTATTGTCTACCTGCACTGCACTTTCTCTGTAGCTGTGATACTTTACTCTGTACTGTCATTGTTTTTGCCTGTAATACCTCAATGTAACTGCACTGTGTAATGAATTGACCTGTACGATCGGTATGCAAGACAAGTTTTTCACTGTACCTCGGTACAAGTGACAATAATAAACCAAAACCAAAAAAGCTATGATTTTGTTTTTAACCCCTCTATAATAAGTGTGACATGCATATATGCCTTCTGAAGACACTGGAGCAATCTAGTGAAAAATTCCCCAATGCATTCATTAGAAACTGCAAGGTAGGCTCTCCGCTTCTTTTTCTGCTAGCTTTCCATCCAGGTTTCAGCACAATTAGCCAAACCAAGGCAAAGCAATTTTAAATGCAAGTTATAGTAGAGTTTTCTGTGATCTTTCATGGGCCAAATTATACTAATTGACAGCTGGAGCCACCAAATATCAACTGTCGGATATCGCTGCACCCAACCACCTGCTCCTCCATCAAATCCACCATTGAGCTCAGCAGTGGGGCAGTGACTTCAAGAGATGCTCCAGTTGCACTTCCCATCTGGACCTTAACTTTGTGCCAAGGAAGGCTGGTGTACCTTACCTGATTTACTTTAGTGTTGTTAATCAGTGCTTAATTGTGTTTCTCAATTTTTTTGAGCGATCAGGAGTGCTGGAGATGGGTCCTCTGGATACAGAGCCGGACAACTACTGCTGCTGGGATCTTGCTCTCCCTCAGTGGTTGCCTATGAGCCATGAGGAGTCAATACATTCACCCTTTGCACTTGGATTAAAGTAGTTGCGGGGGTTTGGGATGGGTGGGGACCTCAGGCAGCAGTCTAATGTTCATTTTTTCCAGATCTGCCCCCATCCCAGGTTAAAATTCTGTTGCAGAGAATTCTACAGGTTCCACCACCCAACGAAATTTCTCCTTATCTCAGTCCTAAATATATATCTTCATATCCTTAGACTGTAATTTCTTATTCTCGTTCCTCTTGAATACAGGCTGGATTGACCCAATCTCTCCTCATATGACAGTTCAAGAATGACCATGAATCAGTCTGGTGAACCTCTGTTGCTCTCCCTCGATGGCAAGTATATCCTCTCCCAGGTAGTGAGACCAAAGCTGCACCCAGTACTCCAGGGTTGGCCTTACTAAGGCCTTGTATACACTCAGTCCTTGTTATCAATGAAGGATAGGGGGACAGAGTTCCCACAGGTAACAAATAACACAGGTACCACTAAGGCCCACTCCTATATAACAACGTTATCCAGACTAGTCTCCTCCTGTTCCAAATCACAGTTTTGGAAGCTTTAAACATACTTTGTGGAAGTGGTGTTGAGAGGGAAGTGCCTTGCTGAGATTCTCCCTCTTTTCCACAGAAACCTTCATCCTAAGTCAAAGGCTTCCCAAATCCCACAGACTCAACTAGTATCGGTGACAAATTGCCACTTTTACTTTTGGAGCTGATGTTTCTCAGTCTGAAGAGCCGCAGATCGCAAAATAACAGATAACAAAAATCAAGTCTAGCTGTAGTTAGACGTCCTTACTCCTGTACTCATAACCTCTTTCAGTGAAGGCCAACATGCCATTTGCCTCCTTATCTGCTTGCTACACCTGCATGTTTGCTTTCAGTGACTGCTTTCAAGGACACACAGCCTCTTTTTATACATCAGCAATCATTAGATAATCAATGGTGGGGTCCACACCCTGACTTGCCCTCCTTGTGAGTAACTCAAAAATCAGGTCATTCTGAAGGAGGAGATTCTCCCAATATATATTTCTAGAGCTAAGCTCATTTTCAACTGCATTAATAAAAGTGCATCCTGCTACAAAATATTAACTCGCATTATCTGACTGCACAGACAAATGCAACGTTGCGGGAAGACAGAACTACTGTGATCATGCAAAAAAAACCATACACAAAATGAGCCAAAACTTGAACAGACTCAGTTTCTCGACTGCACTCCAAGTCCCCATGTGTGGGCTTGGGGCAGTGGCATTAGAGGGCTGTAGGGGGCAGTGGCATTAGAGGTCTGTAGGGGGCGTTCTTGGGCCTCGGCGCCCGCTCCCCCCCCCGCCTCTCCGCCGCGGGCGCGCCCCCGCCCCGCCAGGCGCGCCCCCGCTCTTCCGCCTTACCCAGAATGCGGCGCGGGAGCGCGGGGCCGCATTCAGTTATTTACAGCCCGGCCCAAGATGGCGGATCATGAGGAGCAGGTCTCGGAGGAGGAGAAGGTGAGGGCAGCCCGCGGCTCCCGGCGCCTCCCGGCCGTCCGGCTTCGGGCGCCGGCTTTCGCCGCACCTTCCTCCGCCGGCCGGGCCGGCGAGCGGGGGTTCCGGGTGTGAGCCGGCGGTGCCCGGAGCGGTCCGGCCCGGCCCGGTGTTGGGAGCAGGGGCCGCTTTATTTTTAGCTCGGTGCAGCCGCCCGCAGTCCTTGTAGGGTCGTCGAACGGCGGGCGGCCCAAAAACGGCCGAGCGTGCCGCCCCCTCCCCTCCCCTCCCCTCCCCGGGGGTGCCGGGGCTCTGCTGGCCGGGCCGGGCGGGGCTGAGGGCCGGGGGCTGGGGCGGGGTCCCGGACTCTCCTCGCCTCTCGCTCCCCGTTATCTCCGGCCGCCGCCGCTGCTCCAGTCTCGGCCGACGACCTGCCGGTTGCCGGCGGAGCTGGGAAGGGCAGGGTCGCGGAGCGGAGCGGAACAGCTCCCCACCGATGGCCGGTCTCCGCCCTCCCGGCCGCAGCTGCCCTTCCCGATGCCGCAACACCTACCCACTTGTAATCCTTGTAGGAATCGTGGATCCAAACACCTCCCCGATTCTGTAAGGCGAGGCACCTACATGGTAGTTTAAGCGTTGGGGGAGAGAGAGAGAGAATATCCAGGTTGCATTTCCCATTGGCTTTCTCTTGTATGTTTAAAAGCATTTCCTGCTGGTAAAGATTGCAAAGTTATGATCTGGTCCGACTCTGTGGGTTTCATGTCTTTTGTTCCTAGTTCCTAGGAATTGCTTAAAATCGTCTCCTCCAGTAAGCAGTCTGCAGTCTGAATCATGTTAACTTTTCGAAGAGTGCTGTGCCAATCAGCCTGTAATCACACATTTTATTCTTCTGTGAAAACAACTTTTGTAATTTTGTTTGAACTTGACATAAATTAGTGCTTTGCTCAAAACACGTTCTTGTAAGTTTCAAAACAACTAGGAGCACAAAGCAATTCTTGCAGGTTCTTTCTGTTTAATGGATGTAATGCATCAGTTCTTTTGATTTTAAATACTTTTGAGATTTTTTGCTGGATTTCAACATTACCATATACTTCATTTTACTTTCTATCAGAAAGTCACTTGAGTTTTAGCTTCACTTTTCAATACTGATCACTACAGTAACATTTTCTTGCAATTTGATGCAAATTATTTTATATCAAGGCAGCTAATACATTTTCTTATAACGCTGTTCTCACCACTTAGAATTCTTAATCGGAGTCTGTACTCTTGTTCCTGTTACATGATGTAAAGAGAATGATGAATTTCACACAGAACTGCAGACCTGTGAACTTCCATTTTGTTTAAAGTAGACTGAGCATACTTAAGTTTATTTCCTTTACATCTGCTGTAGAAGGTACAGTTTCAAGATGTTTGAAGTGCAAAGCAGGGTAATAGAAAATCGAATTGACAGTTTTTCTTGATAGTTTGGTAGGGAACAAGAAAACTAAATGTGGACCAAGAAGTTTAAAAGGACTGTTGTGGTTAACTGGTTGGCTGAGACCAATATTTTGCTGCTTCCAATATTTTTTTAAAATCTGAATTGTTCAAGTACTTTTTTTGTTGAGGTAAATTGAGGCAGTAAGTTAACAGGCAACATACAAAATGCTGGAGGAACTCAGCAGGTCAGGCAGCATCTATGGAGGGAAATAAACAGTCGACATTTCGGGTCGAGACCTTTCATCAGGACTGACTTCCTCCAGCATTTTGAGAATTGCTCCAGACTCCAGCATCTGCAGGATCTCTTGTGTCTTAAGTTAACAGGAACAGGCAGGTACAGTGATTGATTTGGATTGTTATTAATGACCTTTGTTGCAAGTGTTTTGGAGTGCAAGAGTAAGGAAGTAGTGTTGCAATTGTATATGGCTTTGCTGGAAGTACACCTGGAGTACTGTTTGAATTTTCATTCTCTGTACCTTAAGGATATTCACATTTTGAAGGTAGCGTAACAAAGATTCATTTAATTGGTAGCTGCAATGGTTTGACCTGTGGACAGAGATTAAATAGGATGAATTCTCTTTCATCTAAACCGCAGAGAATTTAAGGTGATCTTGTTGAAATAGTAGTCATTTGAGGGCTTGAAAATGCAGATGTTGATTAGCTGTTATCTCTGGCTGTGAAGAATCTGGAAACAACAGGGATATAGGGTCAGCTATTTAGAGCAGAAGTTTGAGTTCTGAATCTTTGATTTTTTTTTCACCCAAGAGAACTGTGGATACCCTGTCATTGAGTATATTCAACGTTGAGGTGGATAGATTTTTAGACTCCTAAGGAAATCAATGGGATATGGTGTAATAAAAATGAACATTCTGGAAATACTCAGCAAGTCGGGCGACATCTTTAGATATGGAACCATTTACGGTTTCAGGTTAATACATTTTTATCACTCCTGGCAGTTGGACACAAGTGTAATTTAAGAACAGTGTTGTGTCCATTATCTTATTGAATGGTAGAACAGCCTCAAGGGATCATGACCCAACAAGATCACCTCAAATTTTCTGCAGTTTATATGAAAGAGAATCTATCCTATTTAATCTCTGTTCATAAGTCAAACCATTGCAGCAACCAATTAAATGAATCTTATGACACCATACAACTTCATTGAAGCTTTTGTTCTTTATACCTGTAAATTTGTGACTCAATGCAGTGTCATATGCATGTCAAAAGTTCTAAAGCATGTTAGTTTTCACTAACAAGCAAGTAAATATTCACAAGTTTATTGTATTTATTTTGTGGTAGGAATGTGTATTTAGAAATTTTAAAATCAAGTTACAATCTATGGGTGTAATTAGTACTTGTGTGAATATCCAAGATGGATTTTGGACAGAGTAGGTTTTCCTGGGAATTTGGTAAACAAAAGTAACTGCTGCTTGGCATGTTATATAGATGTCACATTTTCTTTATCCTCTTCTCAGTTTGAAATGTACTTTTTGTGCAAATAAAGTGAGTTTACTTGCATTCTTTAACTATAATAAAACCTGTTTTAATCAGTACATGCCAGTTTGTGTTGCTGAGTGAAATTGGTAATTTCTATCTCTTAATATTAAATAAAATGTCACTACAGCTAGAAAGGTGCATTGATCTACCATTGTTACTTTAAGTCTATCTGAGCATTTATACTTTGTACTAAAGTTAAGTTTAATGCAAAAAATGATCTATGTAATAATAAAGTATTCAGTAAGGTGGCAAAATGTTTTGCTGATTTGAAGGTTTATGGATACTCCTAGTTTTGTTCATGTTTCAAGATCTGGTCTTCTGAGTTGAAGATTGTCATCTGAATGAATTTGCTAGTGTAGATGTTGGAATTGAATGCTGCAAAGTTACTTATAGGCTTCATTTATGAACTGTTAGCCATTTTCTCAAGGATAAAAGTATCTTTGTTAAATTGGACCTAAGAAAATGAAGAATACACAGTTAGATCCTTCTGTGTGATATTGAGTTTATGCTGACTGTTTCCTTCAGTTTCATTCCCCAACTTATTTCCAGGTAACCCATTCTCTCCCATGTGCCCTTCAACTCCCTGCCATTCTCCGATTCTCCTGCCACCCACCATCCTGAGGGGCTATTTACATGCACCAATTAATCTATGAGCACATCTCTGGGATGTGGGAAGAAACCAGAGCATCTGGGGAAAACCCGAGTGATTACAGGGAGAACATTGCAAACTGTATGTAGATGATACCCAAGATTACTGTGGCAAATCACTTTTATTTGCCACAAATAATATTTTCCTATTTGTTAATATCAATTGTGAAAATGGTGAAAAGCTTTTTCTGAGATGCCATATATTTTACAATTCTAGGCAAAGTACTTTGAATATGAGACTCTGCAATTACATTTAGCACTATTAACAGAATGCTGAAGAAACTTAAAATATATAAAAACAGATGAAAAAAAAAATCAGATGTTCATCGAGCCTATCCCTTCCTTGCTGTCATGGTGTAATTTCTACACAATTTCTCCTGAAGTCTCATTCCTTTCTACATTTTCTCAAGGAAGCAAAAAGCTTTTGTCCCTGATTTTTTTGTTTGAGGGGAGAGGTGTGTGGAATTTTGCACCACTTCACCCCACAATTTTCCATAGGATTGATTTTGATTCAAGTGATCACAAATTAAATAAATCTTGTCTGCACTGAAGTTGACTTCCTACAGCACACTGACCAAGTTGGGGTAATTTGTGATTGCTCTGGAGTTAGGTAGCTGGTTGCAGTACAATGCATTCATCCATTTTTAAACCTAAATAGATGATGATCAGAATAATTGTTTTTTATTACTCCATCCAACTATTGTGTACTTTTCATAAAGATTAATTAAAAACTACTAACTGTAATTAGCTTGATAATTGCTATCAGGTTGGTAGTAATAGAATACTCTTCTATGTCTGGTATGTATCATGTGACATTTATAGTCCTTCTGAGCATAGTTGACCCAATTTCTGGAAAAATTATATTTTTTTTACTGTGAACTACTAGATGGTATTCATTTATTATAGATATCATTTTTATAATGGACAATACGAGTTTAGAAATTGATAATTGAATGGACAGTATTACTTTGTAGTGTTTGCTTTTTAATTATTAACAATTAAACCAATAAACAGACATATGGAAAAAAGATTAGTAATGGAGCCAGAAATGCAGTAGTTGAGGAGGACTAGCAGTTTTTCCAGTACAGTCTGACCTGGATGCTTTGTCTCCTTAGTGCTCAGGAACAGACTGGGGGTGGGGGGGGGCAGAAATTATGGAGTTGGAAGAGCATGTTGCTCATTATTCATAGTAAAGATTTTTAGAAAAGCCAGAGGGTCCTGTAAGATGATTAAAGATTAAGTTTAGCCAGATCTCATGGCTTGCATCTTAAGTACACTTCCTCAGCCATGCAGTACAGTAGGATAGGCTAGAGAAATTGATATATGGCTGATATGGGTTGGAGTGGGATTTCACTTTGGGTAGTGGTACCTGTTATGTATGCAAGTAGATAGTCTTCTGAGCAGGAAATTGTATTGTACATCTGGCTTAAGAAAGGAATTAAGTATTTAAACTAAGTGGGATGGGGTGGCTAAACAAATAAACCCAATCCTATAGAGAAGAGAGAAGTACTTAAGGGTAATCATCCAGAGTAATGTAGAAGCAAAAGGTGTTGAGAATTAAAGCCAATGAGGTTATACAGTGGCATGCAAAAGTTTGTGCACCCCTGGTCAAAATTTGTTACTGTGAATAACTAAGCGAGTAAAAGATGACCTGATTTCCAAAAGGCGCAAAGTTAAAGATGACACATTTCTTTAATATTTTAAGCAAGATTACTTTTTTATTTCCATCTTTTACAGTTTCAAAATAAAAAAAAGGAAAAGGGCCCGAAGCAAAAGTTTGGGCACCCTGCATGGTCAGTACTTAGTAACACTCCCTTTGGCAAGTATCACAGCTTGTAAATGCTTTCTGTAGCCAGCTAAGAGTCTTTCAACTCTCGTCTGGGGGATTTTCACCCATTCTTCCTTGCAAAAGGCTTCTAGTTCTGAGAGATTCTTGGGCCGTCTTGCACGCACTGCTCTTTTGAGGTCTATCCACAGATTTTCGATGATGTTTGGGTCGGGGAACTGTGAGGGCCATGGCAAAACCTTCAGCTTGTGCCTCTTGAGGTAGTCCATTGTGGATTTTGAGGTGTGTTTAGGATCGTCATCCTGTTGTAGAAGCCATCCCCTTTTCATCTTCAGCTTTTTTTTTCACAGACGGTGTGATGTTTGCTTCCAGAATTTGCTGGTATTTAATTGAATTCATTCTTCCCTCTACCAGCGAAATGTTCCCCGTGCCACTGGCTGCAACACAAGCCCAAAGCATGATCGATCCACCCCCGTGCTTAACAGTTGGAGATGTGTTCTTTTCATGAAAATTCTGCACCCATTTTTCTCCAAATATACCTTTGCTCATTGTGGCCAAAAAGTTATATTTTAACTTCGTCAGTCCACAGGACTTGTTTCCAAAATGAATCAGGCTTGTTTAGATGTTCCTTTGCGAACTTCTGACACTGAATTTTGTGGTGAGGATGCAGGAAAGGTTTTCTTCTGATGGCTCTTCCATGAAGGTCATATTTGTGCAGGTGTCACTGCACAGTAGGACAGTGCACCACCACTCCAGAGTCTGCTAAATCTTCCTGAAGGTCTTTTGCAGTCAAATGGGGGTTTTGATTTGCCTTTCTAGCAATCCTACAAGCAGTTCTGTCGGAAAGTTTTCTTGGTCTTCCAGACCTCAACTTGGCCTCCACTGTTCCTGTTAACTGCCATTTCTTAATTACATTACGGACTGAGGAAACAGCTACCTGAAAATGCTTTGTTATCTTCTTATAGCCTTCTGCTTTGTGGGCATCGTTAATTTTAATTTTCAGAGTGCTAGGCAGCTGCTTAGAGGAGCCCATGGCTGCTGATTGTTGGGACAAGGTTTGAGGAGTCAGGGTATTTATAAAGCTTTGAAATTTGCATCACCTGGCCTTTCCTAACAATGACTGTGAACAAGCTGTACCCCTAACAAGCTGATGAAGGTCTGAGACCTTGGTAAAATTTATCTGAGAACTCAAATCTCTTGGGGTGCCCAAACTTTTGCATGGTGCTCCTTTCCTTTTTTCACTCTAAAATTGTACAAAACAAAAATAATACTCATTTTGCTTAAAATGTTGAAAAGAATGTTTCATCTTTAACTTTGACTTTTGGAGATAGGTTCATCTTCTACTCAACTATTCACAGTAACAGAAATTTTGACCAGGGGTGCCCAAACTTTTGCATGCCACTGTATATGGGGAAAAGTCGCTTGTAAAGGTAGCTTAATAAAGAAGCAGGGAAAGGAATACTTGTAAAACGAGACTGACTTATCTTGCAGTGTTGAAGTATGGAAAATAAACAGAGAATTGGAAGCAATTTTGCAGGAACTACTACATAATGGCATTATCAAAAACTTTATAATCGATGCATCTAAAGCTCAAGAACATAAATAATGACTTACTATATTAGTGAGGAATAAATGACAAATGTTCATATTATGGGAATGAAATGGAAGAGGAAATCTGGACTCTGATTAGGGGATGAGCTGGTGTAAATTATTGAAGATGTTGATTGAGGCAAAGGAAATGGGGGAAAAGAGAATTTAATTCCTAATTTGCATAGGAATTCTTCCTCAGTGCAATGTTAATAGCTGATAAGAGAATAATTTCTATACTGTTATTAATCATGAAATAGATCATGTAGTTAAGGTTGAACATGGATGAGCACCCTGGGGGCCAATGACCAAAAATCGATGAGCTCCAAATAAGGGTAAAAGTTAGAATACTGGATTCAGACAGGTTTTTAGAAAATTGAACACACTGCAGGTAAGATGCAAGGATAAATTTGCGAGCAGGATGAATGCCAACGAAATGTTTTAAAATATGCTGCCAAGTTAAAGGATATGTAAATTTCAGCTACAATGGAAAACTATATAATTTTTAAACCACTGTTAAGAACCATTATTGTAGCAAAGACAGCTGTTAAAAATAATGAATATAACTGAAGGTGAGTAAGGAAAAGAGGTTACTAGCAGGTAAGGAAATCCAAAAGATTATGAAAAGAAACAAAGGAGCTATAAAATGTTTGACAAGTAAGCCTGAGAGATGGGAGGCACCTCCAATCCCCTAATAAGAGAGAAGAATAATCAATTTGAAAATTGCAGATACCTAAGTATGTTACATTAGGTTTCAGTAGTATTTTTGAGATGAATTCTGAAATGGTTAAGGAAGATGACTATTTTTGAAAGAAATAATGTAGATTTGATAGTTCAGTTAAAGATATGCAAGTAATAGCCCCATACGATATTTCAAAGAAACTGAACACTGAATTATTTCTGGACTATATTGAATCAGTGTGTGTTTCAGAATCAGACAATTGGCTGTGTAGTTACCCATATTTTAGAGATCAATCCAGGTTATTACAAGCTTTAATACTTGTAGTTGGGGAAAACTAGAATTTTCTGCATATGGGTGAAGTTTTCAGATAGAAAATAGACGGTGCTTGATCATGCTCAATTCTCAGTCTAACATTTCATAGATGGAGGGAATTGTGCACATGAATCTTAGGAAGTCCTCTGTCAAGATGCTGTAAAATAGCCTATCTCAGAAGATGAGCAATGGAATTCAGTGGAGGCTGATGAACTAGATTTAAGAGTTGGTTAAAAAGGAGTAAACTCAATGGGAAATGGAATTTTTTCCTCAAAGTACCTATTTAACAAAAGTTTTGATAGTTTTAAACTAAAGTTGCACCTCCACCATTCACATAAGTGAAATGACCAGGGCAAAACAGGAGAGGCAGTTCAAAGTTGTAGGTTTGGAAAAATAAGGAATATAAGGCAGACACAGTGGTATTCATAGATTTGTATATGTGATGAGGCAATGGAGATCAGCAAGGTTTGGGGGGGTAGATTAGTAGGATAAGATGAAACAAACACTGTTGAAATGGTTGGAAGTTGAAACTTAAGATGCAATTGTAAGGCTGACCCAGTGGCACAGCTAGTCGAGCTCCATCCTCACATCTCCAGCAATCTTTCATCAGGACTGACTTCTGATGTGCAAACTCCATACAGACAACTTTCTTCCAGTGAAGGGTTTCCTTTGGGTTCTCCAGTTTCCTCCCAATCCCGAAGACATAGGTTGGTAGGTTAATTGGCCACTATAAATTGCCCTTGGTTAATGGGAATGTGGGATGAATATAATGGGATTAGTGTAAAAGGGTGCTTGTTGATCAGCATGGACCCGGTGGGCCATAGTGCCTGTTTCCTTGCTGTATGACTCTACAACTTTAATATTGGGAAAATTGCAATAATGAAGTGGTGATAGAATTAGACTATGGAAGTGTTCTTTTGTAATTCTGGATAATGTAGGATTTGAAGCACAGGACCAGTGAAACTTCTGTTGTCTATATGCAATTTCATTCTGTATTTACTTGAAATATGGTGAATGACCGAGACACTCATATAATACCATTCTGACCTTGAGGCATGTCTATATTTAATTCGTTGGTCTGCCAGAGATTATAGTATACCTCACATGGGTGTCAAATTGTGTTATACCCACAACCATTTGGTAACATTGGTGGGTCTTAAGATTATTAATAGTGTTGATTTTAAATATCACTTGCTATAGTGATCAAAATACAATAAAGAGCACCTTCCCTCACCTCCCTACCCACCCAGTTTTATCATTTTGGTTACAGTTCAATTAGTAGGTAACTTTTAATGCCAACTCTTTAATTAAAACCTTGGATCCATGGCAATAAGGATCAACTGATTTGATCATTGGAGCAGACATCATGGATAAGTTCATCTAATGTTTACACACATACAATTTGCATCATTGTTCATTGGGTATTGTTTCCTTCTTCCCTGGAAACTCAGACATTATAACATGTTGGCTATTCCATTCTTTAGATTTTTTCAATAAAATTATTAAATGAAGTGAATCCTTAGATGGATTGCATATTAACAATGAATAATTGGCAGAATTGCTTCTGCATGAATATAATTATAGGGAATGGTACCTGAGAAGTGGGCCAGCAGCGGAAGACCTATGGAATGCTTTATCAAATCATTTTATAAGTACTTGGCTCAAATTCCAAAAGGTCAAACCCAATCAACCTTACTGGATTATTTGAAGGATTAATGGAGAATAGATCAAAGCAACATAGATGTAATATATTTGGATTTTCAAAAAATCTCCAGTGAGGACCACATAGAGTTGAGGTGGTAGCCAAAACCTGTAAAGCCAGAGAACCAATAGCAGAATGAATAGCAAACTGGCTACATAATACTGTTAAGGTTAGTTGCAGATGACCAAATGATGCTATGTATCAGTGCTGCGACCACAGTTATTCCCTATTTACATAAGTGATTGAAAGGATAAGTTCAGGGTTTGCATTCAGATGGTGGATATGGTCAATAAGACAAACTCATAGAATGCATGTGTAATCGATGGACCTTCAATATCAAATTTGAGCTGCATTTTGCTAAGAAGGAATCCACACTATCCTTAAGGATTACATAGGCCAGAAAGCAAAAAGACCTTGGATATTGGTATGCATATCACTAAAAGTGAAAACTCTGTTTAATAAAGCCATTCTAAAAAAGCAACAAAGAATAATACTGGAACTGAGATTATTCCTATTAAGAAAACTACAAAAAAAGACTGGGAGGATATGATGGAGGTCCATAAAATTACAAGGGTTAATGGCATAAATATAAGCTTCCATTAATGGATGAAGTGAGAACTAAGGCAATTAGGTTCATTGATGAATTCAGTAGGGAATTGAATAACTTCTTTATCCAAAGTGGTTAGAATGTGGAACACTCTGCCACAGGGAATAACTGAGCCAAACAGCAGATGCATTCAAGGTTAACCTAGAAAAGTATGCGGAGAAAGATGTGTTGATAGTTAAGTGAAAAGAAGTAGGAGCATGAGCACTAGAACTGATGTGTGCTTTGAATTTTGTGTAACTTCAGATCAGTTGTTTATCAGATTGTGAAATTTTCTGTTGAGACATACTTGGCTGATTAAAATAAGCAAATGCTAAAAGCTGGACTGTGGATTGGAATTTCTGGATATTACCTGTGGCATTAACATTTTCCCTCAAATGTTCCTTTTCTCTGGTGTAGATACTTGGTAATGGTTTAATATTACAGCCAACTGGGGGGAAAAATACACTAAACAGACTATTGAGTCCTTAAGATCCTGGCCAATATTAATGCTCCTCATTAACTTCCTTCTGTCTTGCATCACCCCATCAGAACAACCTGCTATTATCCAGCTTCTTATTAAATATTTCCACGCTGTTCACTTCAACTACAGCCAGTATTGGCAGTATAGAACAGAAGGATTTATTTATATATTGCTTTTATATGAAACACAGGACAAGGAAAGATGATCTTGGAAGAATTCTTAATTAGGGGTGGTAAAATGGAGGTTAATGGAACTCTCCAAGGCTGGGCCTCATGGGGGTTGTTGGTATCCAAGAAAATCTACTGGATTGATAAGAGTTGGATGTTCTTGCCCTTCAAGCTGAAGAGGTGGGGCTTTATTTATGATAGAAATGTGGACTTGAAGATGAATTGTCTTTGGCTGAGCAATGTGAAAAATATGCAGGAACAATTGCACTATTTACTGTTACTGTAATTAAAATTTTTATTGGTTTAGAATCAGTCTGGTCGTTAAGTATGTGTCCAGTTGTTTAAATAGAAGAGTCGTGTGGTCAACTCCCAGTGTACAGTGAGAATTCTCAATTTAATCCTTGGGTATCGCAATTATTCACCTGAGTGTTAAATAGGAAAGGATATGATTGAAATTATGAGAGGGGATGTTCACACAAAACATTCAAAGCCTAAAACTTGTCTTTGGTAGAAGAGCCATTGAGTTTTGGTGCTAGTAGAACATAGTTAATCAAGTTTCTTAATGATTTAGGAGTTGCTAATTACAAATATAAAAATGACCGGGCATGGGTTTGAGTGATAAACAAGGATTTTTGAGAGTTGGGACTGATGAACAGGATAAGAATGTGATGCTAGGGAAATTAGTGTTTTTATGTGAGGTCACAAAACCAGTGAAATAATTTGTATAGGGAAAACGGAAGGAAGTATTGGATAAGCCACAGTGGATTAAAAGAATTTCCGCTTGAGTTATCAGGACATCATTGAATTTGTATGACCAATATGATCAGCAGTCTTTCTGGTCTATGAGTTGTATGTTGCTGCTTAAACTCACAATTGTAGTTTGGTTATATTGATTTAGTTAAATGAGCCAAAATTAGGAGTTTTGGTGTTTGGATTCTGCTTTAAATATCGAGCAGAACATTTTTGCAACACTTGATGGAGAAAAGATGTCACGGCACCATTTAGTGAAGAGTAGGGGTAGTTTTGCCCATTTTCAGGGCAATTGTTATCCCTCAGGCATACCAGTAATCATTTTCTCATTGCTGACTAAGAGATCTTGTTGGGTGCAACTTATCCTGTTTCCCTACATCAAAATCATGACTGTACTTCAAAAGTACTTGGCTAAAACATTAAGGATATTTAAGTCACGCAAAACATGTTCTTTAAGTTTAGTTTCAAGTTAACATTTGGTTTTGGGGATATTGTAGGTTTGGACATCACTGCAACATTATACCCAAGTAATAAAAATGCTGAGTTTGGAAATGTTAAAGTAAACCTGAACTTATTTAAAACCATTTCTTTTTAAAGTTGTCAAACACTTTCAACTAAGGCATGAATGGACACATCCTGCACCATGTTTGGGAAACTAGTTTCAGTTGAATTTTCTTCAGTGTCATCTTACATTTTTTTTTCATTTTAGCAGTGTAGGAGGTATCCTCCCTGATTTTGTTTTTACCCCTGTTTGGTTGTTGACTTTCACTATCATTTCTGCTCAAAGAGCAAACTGATCTGGCTTGATATTGCTAGTTTTGCTTTCTAAAATTAGAGAACTCATTTCATTTTAAGTTTTGTTTCAATATTTTTGATATAGTGTTATGGCAGCCTAATGGGAATAGATACAAATTGTTTAAAGGCTGTTGTAATAATGATGGTGGTATGGAATTGTATACAAATTCAAGTACTGAGGCTTAATTGAAAGAGCAGAATCCCATTGATTGGAATCTGTAGATGATTAAGGTAACTATTACTCCAAGAATGCTGTATATCAGGCATGCTTTGATCCAGAATTGTTGGATGAAATATTCAGCTCTGGTAGTTGGAGATTCTAACAACCTGAAATTGGCCGGGATAATAAATGTTTTGCCAAAGCAGGAAAGGGTCTTCTCGAGTTAATGGAAAATTGCTTCGTATTCCTTTGTCAAAGAGCCAATAATGGTCAAAAAGATACTGAATTTGATTAAATAATCAGGTTTACAGCACAAAGATGGCTGAGTATTCACTAATGGAAAAGGGGACATCGTTACAAATAAACAGATCAGTCATTTAAAATGGGTGTGTGTAGAAATTTCTTTTTGGTGCAGATGGTGAATCTCTGGAGGCTACATCATTAGACGTGGTTAAGTGGACATGGGTACATTTTTGAACAGTTGGAGAATTGAGGACTACAGGGAACTGGTACACAAGGAGTAGAGGCTAGTTGAGATCAACAGTGATCATATAGTGATCAAAGCAGGCTTCAGAGGTCACTTGGCCTACTTGTGCTCTTCGTGTTTTTGTGAGGCTTCAATAGTACTGTTCATTATAAGGAATAAATTATAAAAGTCCAAGCAAAATTAGCCAATTTTAAGAGGGCAAGCACTGTGCTCTGAGGGCTAAGGATGGAAGTTGCCTATTAAAATGGGGTTGAATAAATACGTGCTTGATAACTAAAGCTACACAAGCTTCAAAAGTTCTAAATATTTTTCTCCATTTGTCATAGAGGAGTGAATTAATTTAGCTGATCTGGAAAGGGATCTAGACAGTATGCTATTACACTGTTTCCATCGCTGCCTGCACAGTGCAAACAAGTGCTTTTATGCAAATGATTGTGCATCAGTGGACTGTGTGGACCTCTTGCAACCCCGTTAGGTTACATGGTTCAAAAAAAGCCCCACCAATGAAACTGCTTCTGAAACCTTTGACAGTTGGCTGAAGGGTGACCTTATAGAAGTATGTGAAATCTTGAGAGGTGTAGATAAAGTGGATGGTCACAGGTTTTCTTCCCCAGAGTAGGGGAGTATAAAACTAGAAGACATAGATTTTAGGTGAAAGGGGAAGGATTTAAAAGGGACCTGAGGGGCAACCTTTTCACACAGAGGCTGGTGGGTATTTGGAGTGAGCCGCCAGAGGAAACTGTAGAAGTGGGTGCAATTACGATGTTTAAAAGACATTTAGACAGGTACATGGATAAGGTTTAGAGGGATATGGGCTAACGCAGGCAAATGGGACTAGCTTGGATAGACGTCTTGGTCAGCATGGTCAAGTTGGGCCAAAGGGTCTGTTTCTGTGCTGTACAACTCTATGCCAGAGCCACACCTCCAACGTTGATGTCTGTCAACATTTTAAAGCCATTGGAATGTTGTTGAACTCTCCTGACATTTGGAAGCATTCAACAACTTTTAAGTGTGGTGGAGCATAGCGATAGATGCAATCCCTGGAATCTGTCGGTAAGGTTAGGACTTCTACACTTGGTGCATGTACCATTCCTGAGCTTGATTGCATTTACCAGCAAGATTCAGCCCAAAATAAATATTAGCAATATCTATTCTGTTCAAGTTGCACTCTACTTTTAAAGAATCAAAAGTTGAGAATTCTTTTGAAGATTTCATTGAACAAATCATTTTGAATCTGAGAATTCATGAATGACAAATGTACTATATATACCTAAATAATAATAATCATAGAAATTTAATTTGTCCTTTTTCCCCTCATGTGGGGACTTATGAAGTGTTATAGGTTTTAGACATTATTCAGTTGTAGAATTTTAGCTGAGTCATAAACTTGCTGGTGCAAGTCCTACCCCAGGGACTTGAGCACAAATGTAGACAGCCCAGAGCATTTGTGAAGGAGTTCATTCTCTACATCATGAGACATTAAACAAAAAACGATCCTGTTCCCTCTAACGGGGGTAAGTGATTTAGTGGCACTATTTGAACAAGAACTGAGAATTATTTGATGTTTTGGCCAGTACTCACCTCTCAACCAACTTCACCTGTAATAATCTGTCCAGTTCTTTGCTTTGTAGGAATTGGCTGCTGAATTTCCAGTAAAACTAGACTGACTCTAAGTGTCATTTATTGGCTGCAAGACCCTGCAGGTTTTCTCCTCTGTTGAAGCAATGCTGCCACCAACAAACCAGCAGTAGCATTGTGGCAGTGCATTTCTATCAACTAGAGATGTCAAATAGTTGTCCTATTTCACTCTTTGCTAAATATCTAATTGGCAATTTCCCTTACTAATTTTAACTCCAGCTCTTGATTGTAAAAATTTGATAGAGGGAGGATTAACATCAACAATGGGATAGAACAATGCATTGCTTAGAATAAAAACTACTAGAAAAACATAATAGTGAATTTCAACCAAGGTCAAGATGCTGATTGCGGATAATTAGCAATGTTTACTCCGTACCAGAGTAATGACTTTATTAATTGAGTTGTCAGGTTGAAACAAAGTTAAATGTATTGCATTTTTTCCTGCCTTGTATTCAGTCTGCTTTGGAAGCTTAAGAAAATGCAGCTACCTTTGGGGTGGTGTTGCATTGCCTAGTGCTGGTTCAACACACAAAGATGAGCAGTATTGGTGGGAATACATCTGCTGTAAATGAAATCTCATTTTCCTCTTCATTTTGGTACTTTGCAGATAATATGCTAAAGGTTATAAATTGATAAATAGGCATTTTTTCAAAGAGTTGTTTAGTTGGAATTGCAATTTCGTTTCCAATTGAAAAAAATTCTACATTTAAATTAAAGAAAGGTAAAAGTTAAGCTATTTTAGACCTTACTGCAAGTTGAGGATGAAAATTAATTAGAAACACTCTTTTAATTACAGGTGCGCATAGCAGCAAACTTCATTATTCATGCTCCACCAGGAGAATTCAATGAAGTTTTTAATGGTAAGTTCTGTTAAATTGCTAATAACGTAACTATTTTTTCTTTAGGTCCTAATTTGAAACTTTGATCATTGCCATTTAATTATGATCAAGTAATAAGACATTGCAGCATGATTATTCAATATTTACAGCAAAGAAAATTTGTAGGATGGGGGGTTGGGGAGGGAAAGCAGCATGCTGTTTAGTTTGTAGGAAGAAGAGACTGCAGATGCCGGAATCTTGAGCAACAAAAAAACTGCTGGAAGAACTCAGTGGTTAGGCAGCATCGGTAGAGGAAAATGGACAGTTGACATTTTGGGTCGAGACCCTTCGTCTGGATTTAGTTGTATGCTCGAGTGCAAGAAACTATGCAGAATAGGTCAAAGATCCCATACTCCTGTAAAGAGAACATGGGTTGTGTTTTTATCCGAATGGTACTTTGTTAATATTGCACCTTTCAGAACAGGTGTTCCTTAGCTTTGATCAAGAGATGTTCCATCTGATCAATCTTTAATTCATTTCCTTGGTTATTAATCCTACCCAAGCAACTTGAAAAATTGGTACATTAGTTTCTGTTGGTAAACTGGCATGATGAGAAGTAGCACATGCATGTGTGTCATTAAAGGACAGTTCATTTCCAGCGAGTGTCTGGCTTTTGTTTTGGCCTTCTCTTGCATAGTGAAAGAAATATTTGCTCATTTACTTTTACAACTCTATTACTAGTATTGAAACCTTGTCCAGATCTTCTCCTGAAATGTCATTCATTTCAGTTTCTTGTATGTTTTTATCTTTCCCTTTATAGGCATTTCTACCCATCTCTCCTTCACCTCTGCTTCCACCACTAAAATATGTTTGTGTCCTCGGTGAGATTGCTATGCAGAAAAACAGTCTTGATTCATGAGTTCCAGGGGCTTTTGTATAGCCATTTTTAATATTGAGGCATTTGCTATAAAAATCTAATAGGGATATCGACAACGTAGAGTACTTGTTTATTTTTAAGATACTTTGAAAGTGCATTTCTAGGCAATGTATTTAAAATAGTGAAATTTTTTAACCTGTATAATTGCACAGTACTAATTTGAAGGCTTATTACTGCTATAAATGCAGTCAGTTAGCTTGTCTGTTATACCTGAAATAGTCTTTTTATGCCTACTAATGAAATTATCATATTTATTAAACTTTCCTCCAGATGTGCGGTTGCTGCTCAATGAGGACAATCTTCTTAGGGAGGGCACAGCACAGTAAGTAGAATTCTAGCTTAATTGTTTAAATAAACCTGCATTAATTACAGTAATTTGAGTTTTTTTGGCAAACTGTAAACCATCAACTACAAACTGCACTAAAGACCTTTTGAATTTGGGAACATTTTCTATTTCAATTTTGTTTTTCCTTTTCTGATAACACAGAAATAAGTGCATGAAGTGTTGTGCTAGTAAGCCTTTGGTTTTTTTGGCTAGTTGCTTGGAGAGATGCGAACATCAAAGATCCACAAAGTTGTTAGTGTTTCCATGACACAGCAGTAAATTCTTTGCAACAAGGTCAGAATAATGCAATGTTTTTAATAAATTTAGTGCATTCGACAGATATTGCCTGCATGAAAACTAACAAAAATGTGACTCTTTTTGATGGGTATTTTGCTCGTTTCAATGCAATACCTTATTACTGGATATTGCAAAATAGTGGGTATTGACTGACTTTAAATCTTGATGGATAATTTAGTGTAAGGGACATTATAACTCAGTCCAATTCTACCCCTCATGATTTTACACTTGATCATAGTTTATCTGCCTTTGTACTTGGGATTAAAGTTTTTACTACTTTGTAATCCTGATGACCATTTTAAAAGAATTTAAGTTTTTTTAATCAGATTTTTTTCCCATCAGATTTTTTTAAAAAAATGAAATTTTAGCTGTACTTAGGAATTTTGGACTTTATGTAACTTTTTCTTATCTGATTTCAGTGCCTTTGCACAGTATAATGTGGACCAGTTTACTCCAGCAAAAATTGATGGTTATGATGATCAGGTATGAAATTTGTGGTCTTGCAATTGATATTAAGTTGACATGAGCATGATATGAACTGTACTGTAAATAGATTCATACAGCACAGAAGCAGGCTCTTTGGACCACCATGTCCATGCTGAACAACTACCATAAATCTCAACTAATACTAACTGATCCCATTTATCAGCACTTAGTTTGTAGGCTTCCATGCCCTGGCAATTCAAGTGCTTACCTAGAGACTTGAATGTACTGAGAGTACCAACTTGGGCGGTACATTCCCAATTCCAACCATCCTCTGAATGAAAGAGTTCTTCCTCAGAACTCTCTGCCCTAACTTATGTCTTCTAGTTTTCACAACCTCTACTATGGGGAGAGGTTTCCTAGTATCTACCCTATCTATGGCCTTCATAATTTTGTATATCTCTATCAAGGGGCTCCCTCAGCTTCCTCTGTTCCAAGGAAAACAAACACACCCCAGTTAGTCTCACTGTATATATGTGCTGTAATTTCCTGAATATTCCCTTTTAGTAATTGAATTGGTTAGAGTCACTGGCCTTTTTAGGTTGTATTTGAGCGGGTAAGGTTCCCACATGGTAATCGAAGTTAAGTAATCGGGATGTTTATAATCATTTATTAAAACGTTCCCACTGACAATATTCATACACAGGGTAATTTAGATGTTGTGTTATTTTGTAAGTGAATGTGAATGGTGTAGCTATTTTAAAAATTGTTTCCTATTCTGTTGTCCATTTTGGTTTTTATATAACATTTAAAGTGGAGTAACCAATGATTTTGTGAATAGCATTGTGAAATTCTGTACTAATTAGAATTTAAGATCCTACACTTAAATTTTCCTCACTAACTTATTGAATATAAAAGCAGTTAACATGCTGAATTTAGCAGAATATTGCTAATTACCAACTTAATGCCACTATTATTATGTAGTTTAGAATTATAAATTAGTATTTTCTGGGACCTTACATTACCTGTAATCTATTAATGCTTTGAAAGAAAATGGCATCATCAGTGGTAAAGTAATGTACTAGATACAATTTTTTAATATTCACTCTTGAAAGGGCATTGTTGGCAAGGCAGCATCTAATGTGCTCTTATAATTCCCCTTGAGAAGGTACCAGAAAGCCACAGTTTAAACTGTTGCAGACCCAGTGGTATAAGTGCTCGCATGCTGCTAATGTGTAGAGAGTTTCTGGATTCTGTTCCAGTGATGATGAAAGAATAATATAGTTCCAAGTCTGAATGATATGTGGTTGCAAGTGGTGTTTTCAAAGATCTGTTGCCCTTTTCCAACTGATGAAGGTCACAGGTTTTGTTTGAAGATGATTTAGCAAGTTCCTGCAGTGCATCTTACAGATGATGCCATAGCCACTATATGCAGGTGGATGGGGAGGTGGGGGGGGTGATTGTGCAGGTCAGTGAATGCAGTGATTGTCAAGCAGGTTGCTTTGACATGAATGGTTACAAGTTTCTTTAATGTAGTCTGTTGACCTTCAGTAGTTCTAGCTGTTTCATTATGTTATTCATTGTGGTATTTTTCAAAAAGAAATTGAGAGTTAAGCTCCTTGCTGTAGGTCAGCAATGACACATAGGCTCAATTGGTCAGGACTTGCTTTCCTTCAAGGAAGTAAATCTTAATAAATGGGGTGAATTTTTAACACAATGGTCATTGAGTTTATTTCATAGTAAGCATCACCTGCGCTTCTTTAAAATTTCAATTAATTGAAATTTCCTAAATGTAATGGTGAAACTTGATATTAATCCTGGACTGTTATTCGGACTATTTAATATATTTTATTAATGCAAGACCTAGATGATCAATGATTTCATGATGAAAATTCATTTATATATAATTAAAGATAAAAAAAACCCTTAAATTTCCTCAGACTGTCTTAATATTGTGCTGTTAATATTGTATTACAGGTCTTAATAACAGAGCATGGTGATCTTGGTAATGGTAGATTTTTGGATCCCAGGAACAAGATCTCATTCAAATTTGACCATTTACGAAAAGAAGCAAGTGATCCCAAGCCCCATGATGTTGAAAATGCATTGGAATCTTGGCGAAGTGCTGTTGATACTGCTATGAGAGCATATGTAAAAGAACATTATGCAAATGGTGTCTGCACTGTAAGTATTTCATTCAGTATTTGCTCTGAATTAGTAGTAATGAATTATATTTATGTATAACACAACTATTTCCTTTTGTGTTCAAATGATTTCTGAACTTATCCACCTAACACTTTGTGAGTTTTTTTTCAGCTGATGATAGAGATCTATTCAATGTTATTTCGTTATAATACATCTCAAAATAATATGTTCTGGATGAGATCATTTCCTTTCAATATATTTCATCCAAGAGCTGTTTTCATTCCAAGTTGATGCTTGCGTTAGCATCTTATTCATGCTACGAAAAGGCTTTCTTCCCTGGTCTATTAAAACCATTTTTTTAATCTATTATTCTGGTCACTCCCAACTATAGTTTCTTGTGTTTGTGCTATTACCTTTTCGTACTTAGTCAATAACTTGCATTTATTTTCTTTAATGTATCTGGGTTCAGATTTTCAATTTAAATCCCAGTGTCTTTGTCTAATTGACAATAAAATTTCTCACACCACTCTAGCTTCCCCCAACTCCTAAACTTGTAGCATTCCATTAACAAAAGTCAAGCCCAATATTGTGATTTAACCTGCTAACAGAGCCAGTAGTGTTGTATGGAGAAATTGACCTCAACCTTGTGGAGTCTGAAAGTCCTTTTTCTTGACATCACTTCATACCTCCCTCTGGACTATGGGCCCACCACTGAACACCAGGCCAGCGTTTTCTGGGCAATCACTGACCCTGACTCATCTGGAGATCTTTCTACTGTAGTCTCCCGATCATTTCTTCCTATCTTGATACTCTTCCCTGCCCTTGTCCCTTCTGTTCCCACTGACTTCTGACACCCTTTGCGTTTGTTTCCTATCTGCAAGCCTCTTATTTTCACCATGAATGGCCAATCCCTTTAGATATTTACATTCCCTTTCCAGGCATCCAGAGGGCCTTTTGTTTCTTCCTTGCCAAAGGCCCAATCAGTTTCCCCATACCTCTACTGCATCTGTCTGAGCTTGTTCTGGTACTGTATAACTTCTCTCTTGATACCAATCATTTCCTCTAAATAAGCTGTTGCTGCGAGTACCATATGATTTCATTCTGTACTTTATTTGTTGGATATTTGATCAACTTGGGACCCTGCCCTTTTTGGTACATTGATGGCTTGTCCTTAACTAAAATATTTGCTGCCTTCACCTTTGCATGGGCCATCTCTAGCTCTTTCCTTCCTTACTACTTCACTTCCATTTTTGGGATAAGTGAGAGATTGCTATCAACTAAATGCCCATTGAATCTCCTCTCTTGGTTATCTTGACTGTACTTCTGCAAGGATACCTTCCATTCTCCCAGTTTCTGTCTGTTATGATGATTCCATTTTCGTACCTCTACTTCTAGCTTGTCTTTATCTTCAATTGATATCATCCCTTCACTGACATAGCCCTCAACCATCTCCCTTCTTTTTCTTGCAGTTCTCTTAATCTGTCGCCTTGATCTGAGAACGAGGATAAGATTGCCTTTCACCTTACCAAATGGCAAATTCAAATCTGCATCCTCTCCCACATTTCCTGCGTATCTTACAAATTGCCATCACCAAAGACAATATCCCCTACCCTCCATTATTCCCAAGGGACTGTTTCTCTTGTGCATTCTGCCTCCATCTGCGTTAATGCCCTCTCCCCTTTCCACATTACCTTCTGTTCAACTGCAGGAGATGCACCATCTGCCATTTTACCTCTTACCTTCCCACTGTCCAGGGCCCCAACACTTTGTAGTTGAAGTAGTGACTTATTTGGACTACTTTTCAGCTTTCATTTCCAATTTCTAGCATCTGCTTATTTTATTTGCGTAATTTCAGATAAACATTCAGCTTCTCCCATTTACACGTCCCAGACGTTTTTGTTTCTGGTCAATAACTGCATTTTCTCCTTTTGCTACAGTTCCTTTGTCACTTAATCTCCCTGCCTTTCACTCTTCTCTCCTACCCCAATTTCTAGATTTTAGAACCTGTATCTATAATTTTCTCCAGTACTGATGAGAGTCATTGAACTGAAACATGAACTGTTATTTTCCTCCATGGGTGGTACCCAATCTTCAAAGTATCTTCACCATTTTCTGGAATGGTTCCCCATATTTCTAGCATTTCTGGTTTTTATTTCAAATCAACAGCATTTATAGTGTTTGGTTTAAGTTAAGGCTCTAGGTTATCACTGGGTTAATTTTAAAAGTAGAGAATATTTATACTTAAAGTGCAATTTCCAATGAAATTTATGCCACTAAGGGAAGAAAATACATTTCATCCTATTGAAGTCCTTTTGAACTAACGTTGTCAAACACTTAATTGGTGAATGAAATCTCATTTCTTCATTGGATGTGTTACCACTGCTTTCCTGATCATCAAAGGATATTTTGCTTGGGGTACATCAAATTATATTTTTATCAGCAGAAAATTTATTCCAGGCATCCCGGCAGATTTGGATTTAATACTTGATCACCAAGCTAAATTAATCATCATGGAAGCCTTGGGTTTTAGTAAAACATTTGTTTTGTGTAATATTCGCGTTTTATTTAGGACATTGCAAATTAAATTTTGCTCTCTTTCCAGGTATATGGGAAAACCATTGGTGGGCATCAAACTATTATAGTATGCATTGAGAGTCATCAGTTTCAACCCAAAAACTTCTGGTATGTTGAACTTAAATCCCAGAGAAGTTTTGTCTAATTCTATCAAAATTGATAGAGGCTGTCTTTTGGCAATCTTGCCATAAATAACATTTTGGAAGGTGTTGACATTGCAGTAATTTGAAGCATGTTCAAGCAACCCCTGTGTTTGGGGGCGGGGGGAGTGTTGCATTCCTAGAAAACAGACCATATCACAGTTTTCCATAATGCAAAGCCATCTTGTGTGTGCACATAAGAAATGTGAGTTGAAAAAATAATTTTTTTCTATTTAAATTCTGTGAGTGAATTTTATTCCGTACCTCTATTGGGTAGTGATTTGGGAATTCTGTAAGGTGAAATTTCTGTAACATGAATGACCGTATTGCAGAGGTCACCTGTAATACACAAAGTAAAAAAGGTGACAAAAAATATTTATATAACTCCTTTCAGTATCTTGGCATGTCCAGATTTTCAAAAAAAGTGCTTCATTGGTTCTAGTGTTATCACTTTTGCAGGTAATGTATGTACATGCAGCTCCCATGAACAGCAATGTGGTAATGAACAGAATAGCTTTCAAGATTTTGGTGCAGCCTAAGTATTCTCGAGAAAGAACTGTAGGGAGATTACCCATTTCTTTGGGGGAGAAAATGCCTTTCTGTTTAAGGCAGAGAAGATCTGGAGGAATGATGGAGTATACACTGAGGATCCACAAGAGGAAATTTATCTGCTGATCTGACAGCTGACCATGAATGCTGTTCAGATTATGCTATATATTGCATTTCATATTTTGAAAGCTTATGGTGTATAAAGCATTCTTTTTTGGTGTTGTGCAGATTACCTGGGGAAAAATACAGTTGTTAAGAGCTTTATTGCATGTTTATACCGAACACTTTATTTTCACCACTTTTCAAGGGAGTAAGTAGGTCATACAATGAAGGACATTATTCTCCTAGATTCATATGCAAGATTGCAAATGAAATAAAATGCATATGATTGTAAAGATTTTATGCCACATTTTATATATTGCTATTTTTCCTTGTCTTATTAATTTTCCGGTAAATTCAACTTTTGAATACAATGTGGTCAATGTTTTTCTTTTTTTTTTACAATAAATATGTTGACTTTCCAAATCTCTAAATTGTATTATATATTGGTTTCATAACAAGCTGTATGTTTGTGACAATGACGGCAAGTTATCTTCATTTCTGTTAATTAAGGAATGGACGTTGGAGATCGGAGTGGAAGTTTACTATCACTTCTTCATCAACTCAGGTGGAAGGCATTTTGAAGATTCAGGTTAGTGATAACTGTTAAGTGGTTGTGGACCATACATAATCCATAACTAAACTCAAAGTATTTTACTTTAAAGTGAGATGTGTTTGCTGCACTAAAGAGGAAAAGACAATTCGCATCTAATCCTGCCCTTTCCCCAGACCATGGGATCTACCCCAAAATAGAATAATCGTGTGGTTATTTTTTGAATAGCTGAAAATGTAAGGAACATTTGTGCCTCCTCTTTGTTGTCTGTTAGAACTCCTATTACGTTTCCCCCATGTTGTGTAATACATTAAACATCTCAGACCAAATTTGCCTTTCATGATCACCCTGAAGATCGGGATCAAACACGATGGCATTCTTTTACTTTACATTTAAGGTGTACAGTGTTACAAGTAGATACTCATCCATCTTTTGAAGCTATGTATTGCTGCGGTATTGATGGTTTTAGTTGTAGTATTTTGACCATGTCCATCACTTTGTATTCATTTTCCATGAGATTTCACTGCCCTTGCAGTGGAGACTTAACCTATTTTGATGTTGTAACTATCAAAGTATTATATGTAAAGTTCCAGTATGCTTGAAGTGAAGAAGTGGATAATCTAGTAGTTTTTTTGTGATCTGAATTTTCCCCTTTAAAAGACCAGGTTGTCATTGGTGTGATGGGAATAGATTGTGAGGCTGGAGTCACTGGGGGCTTGGTATTGAGCAGTAGATATTTGACTTGTTCTAATAAATCAAACGCTGAAATATTTTTGCAGAAGACTCTTATTGGGACCATTTTTAATGTTGCTTCTGAATTGATCTGGTTGATGCACTAATTGCATTGGGGCTCTAGAGTGATTTTCAAAACTTAATAAAACTGCTACATGTTTTGAATTTCTTTACCCCACCTTGCTCCAAATTGTTTACTGCACAGAGATGTGGCAATATAATTTGGCTTTTCTGTCCGGTATTTCTCAGGTTATCTTTATGTAGAAGTTAAATTTTTTTGATACTTGATCTTCTCAAAATTCAGTGTTAATATTTTGTCACTGAGATTACTGAAAAAGGAGAAATGGCAGGATTGGATTCTACCTACTGGATGGGACAACAGGCAGTTGAATTACAACAACCACACTTATGCTTGCTCTATTTTTAGCCTCCATGCCAATAACTGACCAAGGGGTACTATTGTTACTGTTTGAAACTGAAATTTAAATTCTGTTCTCTTAACTGGAAGACCTGATCTATTATACTTTAATCACAGAAGTTAATGACCTTTTTTTTAGTGTACAGCTTTTTAAGTCCAATGAGGGATCCATCTATTGTATTTAGTTTAAGATCAAATTGTGGTACTGTGGTTGGGATATAATTGCAGATAAATCAGCACCACTGAGGTTATTTGGTAATATAAATTATGGTGCTTGAAATTGTTTTTAAAAAAGCAGTTTAATTTTTTTCAAAGGAGCAATAATACAAAAGCAAAATACGGTAGATGTTGGAAATCTGAAATAACAGGAAAGGCTGGAAGTACCTGGGCCAAGCAGTGTTTGTAGATTACAAAATTGAGTTGATGCCCTTTCATCAGGATTTAGGTCATTGACCTGAAACTCTTTCTCTATGGAATGTGACCTGACTTGAGAGCTTGCCTTCTGTTGTTTAAATTTGGTTTTAACTTTTCAGTTCATAGGTTATGCTGCAGCTAAACTTATTTGTTGGAAAGTGATGTACAAATTTTTAATATAAGGGTAAAATAGTGGTGGGGGTAGGGTTGAAGAAGGAGATTGATTCTTTTTATGTGGTTAAATTTTCGTTTATTTAATAAGAATTGAAAATGCAAACATTTCATTTTTTTTTCAGGTTCATTATTATGAAGATGGCAATGTTCAACTGGTCAGCCATAAAGATGTACAGGAAACTTTGTCTGTCACTGTAAGACCATTGTTCAGCATTCAGGGGTGGGGGAAGGGGGAGGGTGGTAAACAACTTTTTTCTCTTGTATTTGATGCATAAGTCTTGGTTTCCAGGCTTACTCTTGAATGCACTGTTTTTATCAATATACATAGAAATATATCATGACAATTTACCCATCACCATGCCACACACCTTTCCCCTCTGCCTTCTCCCTTCCAACCTACTATTTTACTGAATGCACAATCTTGTGATCAACCATTAAGAGATGCCAACAGATCTCTGAAATCCTGCCCAAAGGACTTAGTCATCTGTAAACCTATATTGTGTGTTGGCTGAAAACTCTACTGGGAAAGGTATCAAGCCTCACCCAATCCTATCCCCATGTGAACATTCCAGTAAGGATTTCTGAATAGCAAATGGAAATTGGAGCTGTAGCTGAGTTTTGTCCCCTACCCCTTTAGATCAAGAGTAGAACATGTTTAGACCAGCTAACTCAGTATAGACCACCAAGTCCATAATACTTAAGGTGATGTCTATACTACTTGGGTTATCAGGAATGTCTTTTAACCTAATTAAGCTTTAATAAGATCTTTCTTTAATATATCCATGTACACAGTGTGCCTAAGCAACTTAATTCTACCAAAGATATTTTTTAAACATTGGGATAGAAATAGATGATTTAGTCTCGAGACCAATTACACACTTAGTGAGATCATGAGTGGTCTGTGCCCTGATTTGGTTTACTTCCATTTTTTCCACTTTGCCCAAATATCTTTAGTTGTCAAGAATATATTAGTCTATTTTAAAATTAACAATCAACTTTGCATCATATACTGCTTTGTTTCAGATTTCTTCCATCATGTAGAAGTGTTTCAGCTTTACTTGAAAACTTTGGCTCTAAATTTGTTCTGATCGAAAACTTTACGACTATTGAATAAATCTCTTCAAACATATCAGTTCTCCATGATTTCCTGAAACATTGGAACTCAAGCCACTGGCTGGAGTGAGACCTCGCACAAAGGAAGTTTGTTGTAATTGTTGCAGGTCCATCTCAGGATCTTGCTGCCGTGTCTTAGGCCCAATTATCATTGGCTGCTGCTTCACTGTTCACCATTCCATCATTAGGTCAGAAGTGGGGCTGTTCGCTTAAGATTTTAGCATTCAATTCTAATTGCAACTCAAATTGAAGCAGCGCATGCCAGCACATACCAAGCCTTTGGATAGTCAGGCATTGGCTGCTAATTGCAATGTAAAGTGTGTGCTAGGCAATGATGATGTCCAGTGAGAGTCTTAACCACCCACATGCAACAGCATTCCCATTACCAAATCCCTCACCATCTCCAGATCAACGTCCTGGGTTATCAAAATTGCCCAGAAATATAACCACAGAAATGTTATGGCAAAAAGGGCAAGTGAGAAGCTTAGTTTCCCATGGTGAATGACTCTCTTCCTGACTTCTAAAGCCATTTTGCCATTTACTTGCTCCAAATCCAGACTCTGCTGAAATATTTGGTTAAATGAGTGCAGTTCCAATCCCATTGAAGAAGCTTGACGCCATCCAGGCTACTTCACCCTTTGCACCAGCACACATGCTCTCACTGCCAACACCACATTGTGGCTATATTGTGTACCACCTACAAAATATGGTATATACCAAGATTACTTTGACGGGACCATCTCTTGAACCTACATCCTATCATCTAGAATGAAAAAAGATTGGCCTGCATGATAAGAGCAACAACTGCATTCCCCTCTAAGTCTCTCACAATCTGACTTGGAAGTAGGTCAGTTCTTTGATTGTTGCAGCTTGGCCCTACCCAGCAACAATATGGATTCATCATCACCTCAAGAGTAATTAGGAATGGGTAATTAATCCTGGCTTGACGGGTGACATCAGCATGCCATAAGTGAATTTATTGTAAATCATTGATCAATTCCAATCAATATATCCCAGATTCTATAATCTTTCTTAGTAATTTAAACCTTGGGTCCCGATTTAATTTTGATTAATCTGTACTGCATTCCTTCCAAGGGCAACATCTACTTGAAGCATAGTGTTAAGCAGCTTGCAATATCTGTGGTGTAGTCTAACCTGGCCTCTTTTATTGTGACGTGACTGGAGCATAAGGGGACAGAAGTTGTTCTAGTAATGAAGGCCAGCATTCTATTAACTTTTGTTATTTTCTGTGATATTTTAATCCATTTACACAGACCTGTAAATTTCTTTAGACCTCCACTATTTCCGAGCATTTCAGCCACCACGTTAGAAAGTACTCTGATCCAAAGAGAATAACACTATCATGACCTACACTGAAGTCTATTTGCCACTGTTTTGCCCATTGCAATCTATTTACGTTTCTTTGAAATGTAATTCCATCGTACCGATTACAGACCCTCCTGCTTTTGTCTCACACTCAAACTTGGATATATGACTTTTTTCTTCTCATTTAAATTATTTATAAAATGGTGAATAGTTGTAGGTTCAACATGTTCTTGCAGAACCCCACTAGTGACATCCTATAAATTTGAGCTGCTGCTTATCCCCACTCACCTGCTTAGCCAATTTCTTAACTGGGTCAATAATTTGTCTTCATTTCCTTGAGGTTCAATTTTAGCTAACAGTCTTGCCTTGTGTATTTTTTTTCTTCTGCGCATTCTTATAAATTACAACCATAGACATTGTCCTGTCTGTTATTTCAAAGACTTCAAAACAAAAATCCAATTAGCTTTGCCAGTTGTTGAAAAAATGCTGGAACACTGATCAATTGAAAACTTTCAATGTGTTCGATAACTGAATTCACTATATTAGACACAAGTAATATCCTGACAACAGACATTAAGTTAATTGGTCTATAATTTCTTGGTTTCCCCTAGTCTTAAATAGCAAATATGAGCTAGCTGGCTTTTTCCAATCTACATATAATTTGTATACCCTTCCCCAGCCCCAAAACAATAAAAGCACCTTGGGTTGACATGTTTTTACAATTTTTGTGCTCTGCCTCTTCATAACTGCTACTACATGACCGTCCCACTTTTTCTGAAATCCTCTTCTGTTTCATTTTAATCATTTACTTCCTCTTCTATCATATCTTTTCAAAGTTGTGATTTTATCCACTGGCTTCTTATAGAAAATATCTAGATTGTTATTCTATCTTTTACAGAATGAAGCTCAGATGGCTAAAGAATTCACAAAACTTGTAGAAGCAGTAGAAAATGAATACCAGGTATGGACTCTTAAATGGATATTTACTTTTCCCAATTGATAATTGAACTGATTTCTTGTGTTGCCAGATCTGTATTTGCATTGTCCTTTGTAAATCTGTTTGGCACCAAGATGCAGCTGTTGTCAGGAAAATGACATTCTGTACCAAATCAATCAATCAACACAAAGAAATAAACTTTACAACTATCAGGCTCTCGCTAGCTTGGAACCCCTCTTGGATTTTGAAAACCAGGCCTTTAATGTGTATGTCTATAAGCATTGCCATTTGTGACTGTCTTTAACTGATTTTCAAATTATTTTGTTCTGGTATGAGAAGTAAAATACCCAGAGAGTTGTTGCCATTATCTTGATTGACCACAACCTCAAATTAGTTAAGCATGTGCCGCCACATTCACAAACTTGAAATCAGTTAGCTAGGTAGTTGTCAGATTGTCAGATCAGGCAATGTCACTTGGGTGACCACTTTACTGAGCACCACTGTTCAGTCTACAGAGCAACCCTGAACTTCCAGTTGCCTGTCACTTTAATTCTTCATCGCACACCCACACTGTCTTATCTATCTGTGGCCTCCTGTGCTATTCCAGTGAACAGCAGCTCGTCTTCCATCTGGGCACGTTGCGGCCTTTGGGATTGGATATCGAATTCAGCAATTTCGGACAGCTTGTTTTTTCTATTTGTATCCGAATTAGGCAGTTCTACTGTAAGGTTATCCATCCAGAATATGAACTGTTGTTCTTTCTCCACAGTTACTACCTGATTTGGGCACTTCCAGCATTCTCCTTTTGGTTTTGGGTTTTAGTGATGGGTCTGACCTATTTCACAGCTTTAATTATTTAATATTGGAAGTTCATGGGGATTTGTCAGATGATAGTGGGCATGTATTTCATTGAAGAAATTTGTTTTACCTGATATAGAAAGTGTTTGGGAGTTTGGATTTTCTCCTTTAAAATGTAAATATCAGCTGATAATAAAAGGATATCTCAAGCTGATTTGCTAGTAATCATTGGGATGGATCTATGCTGTTGGCACTCTTCCTCTGAGAATATTTTTTTATGGGTCTTGTCCTTGAAGCACAGCTGCCATCAGCATCCAAGAGTGGGGACCGGGCTTAGGTTGGGGAATCCCAGATAGTCACGATGGCTTGGCTTTGCTGGTCACACATTTTTCAATTGTGTGTATCTTCTTAAAAATAAAGCCACACTGTACTTTCCATTTAAGATCAGCAACCCCTTTCAAATGAATAAGCCAAACATGTGTCAGCCATCCCACAGATCATTATTTTTGTGGTTCACCTTTGGATTCAGTGCTGAGTTGAGTGGCTGAGCAAAAGTTCAGACACACCAGTGTCTAACCTTTGGATCGTTAATGAGTTCTGCACCTGTACGTTGCAACATAGAAGTTGGGAGTGCACTGACTCACATACTGCAGTTATCTAGTAGTTCTGTACAGAATCATGGGCTTGTAGATTGATGCATTCTGACCTTTTATTTGTAATTAATTTGTAAATGACCTGGCAAGTTATTCTTGTGTTGAAAGTATACTAATTTTATTCAGGGAATCTTAAATCTATTTACTTTTTGCAGACTGCTATCAATGAAAACTATCAGACCATGTCAGACACTACATTTAAAGCCTTGCGCCGACAACTGCCAGTCACCCGCACCAAAATCGACTGGAACAAAATCCTGAGCTACAAGATTGGCAAAGAAATGCAAAATCTTTAAGAGGAAGTTTCGCATGACTGGATAATTTTCGTGTCTGTTTTAAAAAGGTCTGGTCTCACAAGTGTGAAATTGTTGAATTACATTTATAAATAATTTGGGAAATTGCCTCATAACCTTTTTTAATACACTTTCAGTTGAACACCATTAGCGCTCATGATAGATTTACTGTGCACAAAGCGCATGATTTTCAATGCAGCATTTCCCTTTCTAACAATGTTAAAATACTTTAACTCTATGGTTTACTCATGTGACTGTTTTCATTATTTAATGTATGTTCCCTTTCTAAAACATCCAGTACAGCCATCATGTTTAGTTGCCATATTTGTTTACAGTACCATGGTGAGACCATGCCTTTTTTAGTTTTTTGGTTTCTGCTTAATATTATGTTGCCGAGGATTGAAGCAAATTTTAATTTTAACAGATTGGGCCTATTTCTTCCCAGTACCTTTATTTAGGTGAACGGTTACTGATCATTTATATCTAAGGTGTATCCCTTCATAGATTGCAGTTACTTCCACATTAATTTCTGATCTTGCCTTTATTCTCCATAGAGATATTCTGTTCAAGGGGTAAATGACGTGGGACAGAAAATACTGAATTAATGGGTAAATAATTCAATATGGTTAGTAATGTTTATGCTTTACTGACATGCACTGTCTCAGATGTAGTTAATATTTCTTGCAAAAATATACATAAAATGCAGTTACTGCTTTGTGCCCACATAAACTCCTCCTTCAATGAGCTGTGTATTAAAAGTTACCCATGAGTTATTTTTTATGAAGCAGACACAACTGTACCAGAACAAGACACATTGTAATATAAACCTGTATTCATTAATTTGTGTGCCAGCCTGTTTTATTTCCTCCTTTCAATGACATACATTTAATCCTTAAATGTACTTTGTATATAATTCATTTGTAAATGACAATTTGTCATTTGATAAATTTAGGATACATTTCTGAAAGAAATGCATGGACATGGTAAAAATTGCAGTGCCAAGTACCCTTTCCCAAGTTTGCTGTAGTTCGATGTAAATATTATAGCAATCTGGAAGCTAAGGCTGGAGTTGCACTCTTTATGAAAGAGTTCAGGGTGCACCTTGACATGTTTTAATAAAATGGGCAACTTGTCCCAATGTTATTTGAGTAATTTTCAGCTAAGTGGTAAAAACTTCCAACAAAAGAGGTTGCAACATTGGTTTACACACTACCCCTCCAGTCCATAATGAAGTTGAACCTAAAGAGGTAGTCCTTGAGTCTGTTATACTTGAATATGATTCAAAAATAGTGTTGAAGTTGTAAATAGGTTTATACCTGTTATCTGCCAACATATTAAAATGGTCTGGCATTGTGACTTTACATGTAGTACCCATGTACAGAATGCTTTTATGACAGGGATAGAAGGAGTATGGTTGTGACTTTTTTGTTTGGTGGTTAAAGCCAATGTATAAAAGCAGTCTTGGTGTTGCATTAACCCTGGCCTTCAGCACTAAACACAACAGCAAAATAACAAAATATTTAAAATTGACTGCCACTTAAGTCAGTATTAGGTTACTGTTTAATCTTCCAGTTTGCATTTTGACTAGATTTTGCACTTTTAGTGTAAATGGACAAAAAAGTCAGCATGAACACGGTGGGCCGGTGGGCCAAAGGGCCTGTTTCTGTGCTGTTTTACTCTGATTCTACAAAACCTGTTCAAAAAGAAATTTACTCACTTACAAATAATTTGAGTATGAACAAGGCGCACTGGAAGCAAAACAAAACATCTGAAAATGGCAAACTATGCGTGACTTTCAATTGATCAAACTCATTAACCACTTAGAAGGTGGAGCAATACACTTAAACGTGGGGTAACATTGGGTGAAAGAAATAGTTTGTGTGAAACTGACCTCTTTATTTGTCGTGTGTCCCAGGGTTAATAGTTTCTTCACTCCACAAAAGATAAAGTAACAGTCTGTAACCTTGCATTCTAGTTTCTTAGAATTGAGTTTCACAGACCAGAGAGCTGTCTCCCCCAGGGCTGGATAAAATAAGTTTCCCACAGCAGTATGGCCACAATTGAAGGTTACATGAGGTAAGACCAGGGTATAGGTGGGGAAATTGGCAGTGATAGAGGGGGGGGAGGTTCCGATTTAAGAGGACAGATGGATGCCGAGGTAGGGAACGTGCCTTTGAAACAAAGGGAAAGTGAGGAGGAAAAACTACAGCAGTACAGGTCTAGCTAAGTCATTGTTCAAAATAAACCTAGAATCCTGTGCTTTAGAAAGTAAAGACATTAAAATTATTCCAAGTTTTAAATTTTGAAAAGTGCTTTACAGAAAAAAATACTTCGATAATGGTAGAATTGACACAATTGATTGTGTTCACTGTTACACAATTTGTTTTCTGTGAAAAGATTCAAGATTGCATGTGGGTAGGAAGTGCAAAGTCCATTGTATCGTGGTTATTTTCAAAAAAGGGATTTGGCATGATTTAAAAAGGTCTCTGTAAAAATAAACTGACATGCTCATTAAATGGCCCTTTCCTGTTGCTAAAAATAAAGTGCTCTTATTGCCTATCTGAGCTCTTAAGTTAGACTAGTTTTTTTTTATATACAGTGTGACCAACAGATGTTTTACTTGTACTACATGCCACAAGTTTATTTGATTGCCTTTAGCTATGTTTTTTTTGCTGACTGGCTTTAAAATCATCAGGTTGGCTCTATGGCAGTACTCAAGTTTTTTTTTTACTGGATTTAAGTACATAATCTAGACTAATGGCTCAGTAACTTTTTAAGGTGTATTTAAAAGATACCCTGGCATTATTTTTTTTTAAAAAGCAGGGAAATTCTGGATAAGGTACATCACTCAACAAACAACTGAATAAATTAAATGTTCATTTGCCTCATTGCAGTTTATGGGATTTGCTGTTTGAAAATTGGTCGGTTACCAATATAACTTGTGATGTCAGAATCATTCACTGATTCAAAGCACTTTGAAAAGTTTTGATAATGTAAAGGAGGGTGTATGAATGCAAGTTACATTTTATAAATACATTGAAATGTTTTTACCACTCATTACTCAATTTGTTGGGTGGTGGGGGGGGGGGAGCCATTTTGTCCTGCTTTCTTCCTTTTAAAGTAATTATAAATTAAAAGGTCTCATAAAACCTGACCATTCTGATTATGGCTGCTTTAGTCTGTGAGGCTCCTATTTTCACAAGCTTATTAGCTTTCAAAATAGCAATATTTTCCTATTGTGTGGCTTCACTTTCAACAGTTGTCAATGCAGAGCCCTATCGATCTTTGAGAATTGAAGTTTTGCCTTTAATTCTAAGTATTTTGGATTTGAAAAGCATAATTCTGTGCCATTTCTTTCTTGGCTTGCTAAATTAGTTTAAATTGATTGTATTTATGAAGATCATAGAATGGATAAAATGTGCAACTATCACGAGCATCTTTCAGAAATGCATTTGGTTATGGGCAGATGCTGACGCAAGTTTTTGGTAATACATATTGCAGGAAAAACCCACGAGATTCTAAGTACAGTGTTCCAGAATGCAGGAGTGTTACTGCTGTCCCATATACAAGTAGCCAAAACCCCACACAATTACTGTCATTTATTGAAAAAAATCTTTGCCCAGTAAATGTTTTTTTGTTACAGATTCCAGCATCTGCAGTCTCTTGTGTCTCCAACATAGCCAATGGCTAAGGGGAAAAAAAAAGTTTTGAATGTATTGGTGAATGGTTTCACAAAAGTTGCAAACAACTGGGTAATTTAATGAAGAAACCTTCTGCTTGTGGGAGATCAGAGTACCTCATGTGGACAACAGCCTGGCTAATGCAGCGTTCCCAGGATCATTCTCATTTGTATTGCTTACCTTTTACAGATGTTAACCCCCAGACCCCACCACCAAAGCATCAGCAATCAAATGTCTGATTGTAATATGCTATTTTCCTTATGTCTTGGGAGTTAAGCTAAACTGAAGGACATTGGTACAGTATGTTTAGAAACATAGAAGCTGCTGGACTAAAGGAGATGAGGGCCCATCTGGTTTGTATTCTGCCATCTGGCATGATGCAATAAGTTTGACTATTCATGACCATCACTAGTAATATAGGCAGAGGTCCAAAGTCACCTGATACCACTGCATTGCAGGATACAGTTGCCATATGCTCTCGAATTTACTGTATCCCAAAATTCTACATAAAGGTTCTTAATTTGCATATTGGTCATATTTCCCATATCCATACTTGCTTTCTGTTTACCAATAACAAATTGAGGTATTTTTGGGATTTTCATCATTATGTTTTAAAACTTGCTTAATCTCAAGTACATTTTTATATATTTTGAAATAATCATATTAGTGTTTTGCAAGTACTTGGAGATTTAAGTAAATACAAAAATATTAGCTAAAATGGCTAAAAAGCCACCAATGCAAATTCTAGATCTGTGGCTTCAAAAATGCTGCCTTTTTATTAGCATGTTTCCATTTTCATATGTCATCATTAGGGGGTGCAAAGTGATTAAATAATAATCTTCCCAGAAAAGACCATCCTAAGAAAATTGTATGTCATAGGAGTTATAGAAACTTCAGCACTGACAACATTTTGGCCTATTATATATGTCCAGTATTTTTTTGGTGCTCTTATATTTTATATTTATCCTGTTTATTTACCAACATCATGCTGTTTGGCTCCAAATTGGACATGATTATTTTAATATTCTACAATTGGTAAAACTGAAATTGATTTAATTAAATAAACATGCGTGCTTTATTCCAAATGGGTGTTGAGGCAAAGAATAAGAAATAATTTAACAGGGAAATGGATAATTACTTGCAAAGGAATAATATAAAAGGATATGAGGAAACTAAATAAGAATGGATTAGTTCCAGATGAAAAGTTACTCAGCCTGTGCATGTGCTATCATTTCAATGATTTTGATCTGAATAATTTAAACTACAGTGATCTCAATATTTAAAACCTCAGGCAATAATGAGAAGATTATTCTGATAAATTGCAGATCTAGTTACACTCACGATTGATCCAAAAAAATGGACCAAGAAGGCATTTAAGTTGGATCTTCTGGTGTTTTAGCACTTGGTGTGTGTGAGGAAAAGGTGTAGTTGGATTATTGGACTTCCCTCCCTTTTGCTAAGTGTTCCAATACAGGGCGAGTAGTCTCAAGTTGAAATACCATCATGGCAAGGTCAGAAATAGAATTCAAATGGCAGGCAAAAGCAAAACATCTTTCTTAAGATGAGAAAGTACATACATACACACAATTTTTGGAATTATTATTCTACAACAAACTTTGAATGCTATATCAATTGAAAATTCAAGATGATGGACATTTTATCATAAAAGTACTGAGGGATACGGAGGTACAATGTGATAAATCAGCCATGATCTAAAGGAATGGTGCGTTTGACTACATTACTGAAGCTGTAGCCCCACCGTGTGGTGTAACTTGATAATTTTGAACATATTAACTGAACCTGTCCAATTCATCCTTCATGGGATAACCAGCCATTTTCCATTAATTTTAACTGCCCTTGTACCAGTGTATTCAGCCCCTACTGAATCTTAACTATTCCTCTGTGTTTACAAAGCAGTTTGAAAGTTTTTGACATATGATGAAATGTAACCATCAAATGATTGAAAGATCCTGATGCACTGTCTCAGCCTGAAATGTCAGCAATTCTTTTTCCTCCACAGATGCTGCTCGACCCGCTGAGTTCCTCCAGCAATTTGTTTTTTGGAAGAACTTGACTTTCTTTTCCTTCTTGTCTTGTATACTAGACTTGAGACAAAAGAACTTTGCATTGTCAAATCTGATTAAAAGTATTTACTAAGTTATGGGATAAATTTGCTGATGCAAGAATGTAATACTTAAATTCGTCTCTGCAGAAATAGGCAATTGCACAGGTGCCACCAAATGTTTTTGCACTTTAGTTCTGAGCAAATCCTTGATTTTAGTTTTAATGACTAAAGACCTTAACCTGTCATGAAAAGATGATGGTCCACTTCGATCACAGATGGGCATTACTCAGGTTTTTGTTTGCTCTTCATAGAAGGGGCAGCTTCCATAGAAAGGCCACGTTCCTGTGAATTTAACTGACCTTGTGTGTACAATTATTGTGGGGGTGGTAATATGTCTAATTGACTGCCAAATTTATATATTGGAAACATTATTTGGCTTCTCCCACTGCCATAGTAAAAGTGCATCTCAGATGACCACCATGAATTGGATGTATTAACTTTTTCAGAAGTAAATACCAGATTACTGTTGTAAATTAAGCAAATCTAATCTAACAAAATCTGTTACAAATCAAAAAGGCAAGCATTTAATATGCATTTTATACTTATTTCGTAAATGTGATTAAAAGCTTTGTATGCGAAAGTGATTTTCACTATTTTCATTCTGGTTATGTCTGATGGAATAGATTCAGTAAAGATCCCTTGATAAAGTGAGCAACAAATAGTTTGAATTTACAACCACACAAATTATTGAAAAGATCCTCCTATTTAAATACGGCCATCGATCACAGTAGGGTAAACTTAGTAAAATTGTAAAGTATATAAGAAAAGGGTGAAAGCTGCTAGCTTTGGAGAGTTCAAATGGGAAATGAAGATGTAGAAATTTGATGCCAATTTCTCATGTGAAAAATGAACAATAAGGTATGCATATGATCATTTGGATGAATGAAGGGCATGTTACTTTTTATGACCAGGAAATTGAACTGAACCTGCCAGATACCATAACTAAAGCAATCAGACCGATAATCTATGGCTGTTGCGGGTTGCCACCAAAAAGCATCAGCCCCATCCATTCCCCACCCTTCTGTCAGCAACTTGATTGCCAGTCACCTATAATACCTTCACTCTGGGCTTACTGACTTTTTCTCCTCCATTGGCTGCTGTAGGGTGTGACTTGTGCCTCTGGGTGGAAGGGCAAATTGTGATGAGGATATTGTGACTGCAATGGGATATGGATAGATTGAGTAGGTAAAAACTGGCAAATGGAGTTTAATGTGGAAAGATGTGAGGTCATGTGGTAAGAGGAATCAAAAGGTAAATTATTATCTAATTGGAAAAAGACTTCATATAAGTTAAGTACAGAGGGGTCTAGGTGTTCTTGCGCATGAATTACAAAATGTTGGCAGGCAAGTACAGCAAGTTGTTAATGCGGCAAATAACACATCAGCCTTTATTGCAAAGGGGTTGGAGGTTAGAGATAGGAAAGTTTTGTTACAATTTCACGGTGTTGCTGAGGCCACACTTGAGTACTGGGCACAGTTTGGTCCCCTTACCTAACAAAGGTTATAATAGCATTGGAGGCAGTCCAAAGGACACCCACCATGCTAATTCCTAGTATGAGAGGATCATCTTATTAAGAGATGCTAAACAGGTTGGATCTTTATCCTTTGTAGATTAGAAGAATAAAAAGTGATCTTACTGAAGCATATAAGATCCCAAGAGGGCATGTCAGCAGAGATGTTTTTTAACTAGTGGGAGAATACATAGAAGACATAGATTCAAGATAAGAGGCCAGTCATTTAAAACTGAGGTACAAGGAAATTTCTCGCAGAGAGTGGTGAATCTGGAATTCTTTGCTTCAGAGTGGTGGTGGCTAGATCATTAGAAATGTTTAATGTGGAGGTAGATACATTTTTGAAAGATCGGAGGATAGAGGACTCTAGGGATCTGGCACAGAGAAGAAGTTGAGGCTTGCGGGAGATATTGAAGAGCCAGGGGGCTAACTGCTGTTCCTATTTTCCTGTGAAGCAAGAGGACTAATTTGACCTTGTTCACCTGTGCAACAGTTTTGCAAGTCACTTGTATTTCTACCCTCATTTGATGACAAAGCAATTTCTAGGTTAAAATACAACAGCCTGTGGCTTATACTTTATATCTTATTTATAAGTTCTCTCGCATCAAATCAAAGAACACAGATCAGAGCAGCCTAGAAAAGAAATAAATAACTTTCAAGAGGCATAATTATTGATGATTAGATAAATTAATGGCTAGGAATTTATAATGGTAATGAAGACAAAACAAACAATGCTACCTATTACTGTATAAATTTGACAGAAAATTCTGGTATCAACATGTGAGACTAAAGAGAAAATTTGGATGTTGTCAGTGTTTCTCCACAAGGTGCACTATTGTAGTTTTCCCCAAATGCAATTAAGATAGAACTAATCATTGGACACAAACTTGAAATTTTATATGCATAATGCTTGTTGTTCCAAATCAGGATGGTATATGACTTGGAGGGGTGGTGTTCCTATGTGCATACCATCCATGTGCTTCTTGTGGTAGAGGTTGCAGGTTTGAGAGGTGCAGTCAGAGAGGCCTTGGTGGGTAAGTACAGTGCATTTTGTAGATGGTACACACAATAGCCACTGTGTGCTGGTGGTGGAGGGAATGCACGTGTAGAGAGGTCGATGGGGTGCCAATCAACCAAGCTTGTTTGCCTTGACGGTGTAAAGGTTCTGGGAGATAGTTGCACCCTTCAATGCAAGTGAAGAGTGATCCATCATACCGCTGGCTTACTAAGGCATAATTACTGTCGAACAACCTTTGTTGCCTCAAAACTAAATTTAATATTGTAGATTGCCATTCCCTCAAGACAACATTTTAAAATGTGATCCCTTATTTTTAATTTTAAAATTTGTTTCATATTCTAATTTAGCCCCATGTGTATCCTTCATTCTTTATTTTGATTTCAGTAAAATAATTGAAATAACTAATCTGTGCTTTTTATCTCCGAGCTTGCTGTCAGAATTCTTCAATTTGACCACTCTTGTTGGTGCCAGATTCAATGCCATGTTGAAGTAGGGGGGGGAATCACTTTAGAAGGGACTAAATTGTTGTAAGCAGTTTTTCTGCACGTCAGTACTGACAGCAAAATCGAGGCTAGTGTGCTTATGGATTCCCAGAAGCAGCATACAGGTAATTCTGCTAATAACATTTGTTGGTTATAACATGACTGATGGATTAGAGAACACTATGTGCATTACGTAAACCACATTGGTTATAGTGCAATCGAGAAAATCTGTTTACAGCCTGTTCTATAAAGCGACTTTATAATTTGAGGTTTCTTTGGAATGTAACTATTGCATTGTAGCAGAACTACCTGTCCTATAATGTCTCCGCTGTTGCAACACAATACATTTCATTCATTTCACTCATGAATAGACACAATCTGTGAGCAACATTTTATGGATGATTTTGTAATTCTACTGCAAATCTTAAACCAGAAATATTTTGTTTACCTGCAACTGTGCAGAGAGCGCCTAGCCAGATCCAAAGAATAGTTTCTCACTATCCATCCTATCTATGCCCCTCATCATTTTGGATACCTCTATCAGGTTTCCCCCTCTACCTCCTCTGCTCCAAGGAAAACAACCCTCTCTCCTCATTACTGAAACATCCATCCGAGGCAACATCTGACATATCTCCTCTGCACTCTCTCCAGTGTATCATGTCCTTCTTATTGTTTGGTGACCAGAACTGCACACAATACTCCTGCTTTGACTTAACCAAAGTTTTTTAAAGTTCTGTGCCTTGGCTAATGAAGGCCGGCATCCTGTCTTCTTTCTTCACCATCTTATCTACCTGTGCTGCCACCATTAGGGATCATTGTTTTTCAAATATACCTCAGTACATATGATAATAATAAGCCAATTCCAATTCCAATCTATGGACTGGTATACTAAGGTCCCTCTGTTCCTCAGTACTTCCTAGGGCCCTACCATTCATGGTGTATATTCTACCTTTATTAGACCTCCTACTTGTCAGGATTAAATTCCATTTGCCATTTTACTGCCCAGGTTGCCAGCTGATCAACATCATCTGCAACCTAAAACGATCCCCCTCACTATCAACGATACCAAAAATCTTTGTATCATCTGTAAACTTATTAATCATATCTCCTACATTCATATCCAAATCATTAATGTGCATGACAAACAGTCCAATTGGTAATCCACCAATTTGTTGTAAAACTTCATAGTCTCCCTACATACTACAATGTACACACTTCAGATGCCCATGACTGATTGTAAAACACTTTCCAATATCCTGAAGTAATGAAGGGTATATTATAAATATAAGTTATTTCTTTTGGCCAGGGCCATGTTAAAGACAAGGGAGATTTTTTTACCCAGAGAGTGGTTGGGGCATGGAATGCGCTGCCTGGGGTGGTGGTGGAGGCAGGTACATTGGTCAAATTCAAGAGATTACTAGATAAGCATATGGAGGAATTTAAAATAGAGGGATATGTGGGAGGAAGGGGTTAGGTAGTCTTAGGTGAGGTTTAAAGGTCGGCACAACATTGTGGGCCAAAGGGCCTGTATTGTGCTGTACTGTTCTATGATTCTGTGTAACCAGCTATATTGCTGGACCATTGTGTTACCTACCAAAGTGTTAATTGGACAACATGAATTAGCCTAGCTGCCAACAGCAGGCAAAGTTATTACTTATCATTGTCTTTCCCCTGGGCGTATGAAGGTATTAATTTATGTTTTCCTTGTAAATACTGCTTATACGATGCTATGTGCCTGTGATGCTGCTGCAAGTAAGTTTTTCATTGCACCTGTGCATATGTGTACTTTCGCATACGATAATAAACTCGACTGACTTTCCTCTTTAACTTGATATGGATGGACACATTTCTAGGAGGTGGCTCTGATGGTGATCACCATGCTATGTGCAGTAGAAATTGGTTTAAGTCAATGGGACAATGGTGTTAGCTGCCTTTTTAGCCTCATCTGATGTTCCATTCTATTGACTGCCATGAATAGAAGTTCAGTCTAGAGCAGGCAAGTTGCATGACATGTCATCCAATTTGTGCTGCTACTAAGACAAATGTCTCCCCCAGCATCTTTATTTGGACTTTCAAATCAAAAAAAAATGTAATGATTGATCAGAAGGATGATTGTAAAGACACTTTCCAATGAAATGAAAAACGCCTCACACAGCTATGTGTCCTTTTGCTCGCATGCCTTATTCTTCCCAGGTTTACTTTTTGAGCTAATGTTAGAAACTTTCTTTGGAATAGATGGAAACTTGCCATTTTGGTGGTTTTATGGGCACTGGCCTTGGGCAATGAGTTTGAAATGATTGTAGTGGAGGAGTTACTGAAGCAAAACTGGGGTGCGGAGAATGCCGATATTAAAACCTTTTTGCTCAGTTCTTGAAAGCTCAGTGTATGGCCTGTCCTGCTGACACTAATGTATTACTGGGCCTTGTGCCAAAGGTCAAGCACAATGGCAAACATTTATTTATATATTTCATGTCAAAATATATCCCATGATGTTTCACAGCAGAGGGAAACAGATGCAGAAGGAGTTTTATACATGAATTACACATGAATAAGGAATTGGGAACTGAAGTAGGCCACTCAGTTCCTTGACCCTGCTCTGAAATTTTTTCAGACTTTGAGTCAGTTCCAATTCCTGCCTATCTCTGGTAATCTTTCACCCTTATCAAGTATTTATCTACCTCTGCCTTAAAAATATTCAAAGACTTCATTTCCACCACCTGTTGAGGAAAGAAGTTCTAAAAACTCATCATCCTCTGAGGGGGAAAAATATTTGCCTAATCTTTATCTTAAATTGGTGACCTCTAAAAAGCAACCTCTAGTTCTAGATTATCTTAGAAGAAGAAACATTCTCTCCACATGAACTCTGCCGAGGCCCCTCTGGACCTTACTGGCCTCTTTTGAGGAGTTTAATGGGAAACGTAAAGTGTGGCAGAGGGTTGGAAAACACTGAGGGAGCTGAAAGCTACCTATGGCACAGTAGCATAGCGGTTAGTGTAATGCTATTGCAGTGCCAGCTACCTGGGTTCAATTCCAGCTGCTGACTGTAAGGAGTTTGTACATTCTCCCTGTGTCTGCATGGGTTTCCTCCAGGTGCTCCGGTTTCCTCCCACATTCCAAAGACTTATGGGTTAGGAAGTTGTGGGCATGCTATGTTGGCGCCGGAAGCGTGGTGACACTTGTGGGCTGCCCCAGAACATTCTACGCAAAATGTGTGTTTCAATGTGCATGTGACTAATAAAGAAATCTTATATCCTATACCTTAAGGAATAATCATAGATCAATGTTGGATGAACGTAGGTTCAGTGAGGGGACTGAAGTAAGGTAAATAAGGCTATGAACATATTTTAAATGCACATTTGGATTTTTGAAGTCAATACATTGAGGACAGGGAGCTAGAGTAATTCTGCAAGGATCAGCAAGCAGGAATTTGCGTGGGAAAAGTACAGTTGGTGGAATTTTGGGTGAGATTTGGAGCTTGGAGGCTGAGATGCAAAGTCAAATTTAGAAGTGACGAGGCATGGATCAGAGTTTAACCTGTGGGGGAAGTGAAATAGAAATCAAAGACGTTGAACTTGCAGAGAGTGAAATAAGTACTCTGAAAGGTATTTAGATAATGGAATCCTTTGTTTTGTTTCTGGGTCAAATACCATTGCTACGTTGTAGATGGGGCCCCAATAAACAAACAGGTAGTAAGTATGGGGGAATGGGAGAGAGATGAAATCAGAGTTAAAATTTGAGTGTAATTTTTAATGAGTGCTTTAATGTTGATTTGGAAGAAATTGTGGCTTACCCATGTCATGATGTTGGAAGAGCACAGGGATGACTTTGGATCTAGGGGAATAATGCTGGACATTAGAGTCAAAGAATTATAGAGTCAGACACCACATCCATGCCGACCGTTTTGCTTCTTTACACTAATCCCATTTTCGTGCAAATTGATTGCTCCCAGCATACAGATGTTCCTGTCCTGACAGATGCTGTCTCGACAAATGGTGCAGGGAAGCCAAGAAAGACAATTGGGTATTTATTGTTTGTATCATTAAAACTACTTTTGAATATTTACACTTACATGGAAGACCAAAGCCAAAGGTCATTGAATGCAATGGTCAACAAGAAATCAAATGGGGAATTAATAAGAAATATCTTTACCAAATGAGAGAGGAAAGTGTGCAATACACTATCAAAGGAAATTGTTGTCTCAAACAGATGCATTCAGGAGAATATTAGCTAAGAGATAGGAGATAAATGAATTGAAAATTACACTGATAGAGTTGGATGAAGAGGATTGGGTGAAGTATAAACACTGATTGTGCTAAAAGGCTTGTTTCTGTGCAGAATATTCAGTAAAATTTCATATTTTATATTTGCAAACAACCAGTACTTCTGCTGAAGATTAATTATCCTACTAAATTCTTTCAAGTCCCTATGCTAACAGGGAAGAAACATGTGATCCTTTATGGAGGTAAGTCAATAATTCTTCTTGATCCTTGGCCAGCTGGAATCCTCCCTAACCATACTTTTAATGGCATTAATGGTTAAGCTTAGTATGTTGGCAAAATCTTCAATGTTTAGATGACAATATTCTATCTCATGGTCTATTGATGATTCTCAGCAAGGTAAATATTATAAAGAACCTGAATTGAAAACATATCAGAATAGAAACTGATACTATTAGAAAATGACACTACAGTAAATGTATTCTTGTCTCTGCAGGTTTAAACTAATTCATGCAAGAAATTGGCCAACTAATTGTCAAGCAGTGGTTTCTGGTATAATCACCTGTGGATGCACAGGTATGCAAGTGCTTTGAGGTATACATTTGAACATGTTGAAACTGTGAGACAGTTCTTTTATATCATAAATATCACTCTGTTTAATTACATTCTTCACCAAAACCCCTTCTGTATTTATCAACTTAAAAGTTCACCATCTTTTGTAATTAATTATTGAAAGTATTAAAATCACATTTTTTTCAGCATCAGTCACAATAGATGCAGAGCGCTTCTGATTTGTCAGGTTCTCAAATACTGTTGTTACCAGCAAGGGTATACTCCATAAGCTATTATTAGTAGATAATAAATTTGTGAGGAACATTACACGTGATTCAAGTAAAACATCACATTATGCCAGAAGAGAATGGAGCTGTAGTGACTCCACTATGAAGCCACTGAAAGTGGTGATTCATATGACATACAGTTAATTAAGTTTAAAAAATATATAGCAATATTTTTTAATAAAGTTTACATGAGTATTGTATTCTAGAAGCTAAATGAGACCTAAAGATAAACAATTTCAGGTTTGCTTTACAGTAATGAACATGGAGGCTTGGAGAGAAACAGCTGAGCAGTTGTCACATGCTCATCTATCATCTCTGATATGGGACTATGCTGTATAATATAAATAAAGAAATCCAAATTGCAAAATATATTTTCAAGAATTTTAAAAATGCAACTACAGTTCAGCAAATTCCACTATTGACTCCAGAAGTTACTGGGATCATCAATCTTCTGTGCAAGATGACATGACATATTGCAATCTGGTGGAGTTCTCAGGCTGGTTAAATGCTAGAACAGTTTGTTCTTTAAGCTAGTCAAAGTTTTTTACTTTGGATGACAAAGATAACTGTGTTGCAGTTCACAACACTATCAGACAATGTTCAAAGTTCAACAATGTTGGTTTGTTTTTTTTATTGTTGGATTTGAATAAAAAGGATAAAGGAATTATAGTTTGCCCTTGGTCGTATCATTTCACACTCAGTTGGAAATCTTGTCAAAAGCTCATCCAGCAAAGTCAGACTTCTCATCTGGCTCTGACAGTCATCCTTTGGCTTTTCAGTTTGTAGCATGTAATTTGTCACATTTCACCAGGATCTGGGCATCACATTACACACCAGTAAGTGTCATTGGATAAAAATTATGCACATTTTAATTATTTACTTGGAATTTCCAGAAAGCAATGAACTTGTTCCACTACCTCCAAAGCTATGTACCAGGTCAGTGAGAAACATCATTGATTTAAGTACAATAACGGGTTAGATGATGCATTACAATAAGGCACAAATAATTTTGACTGAATTTTCTTAACTTTAAGTTCCAAACAAACTTAAAGTTAAGAAACACAAATATATTATGTTAATTTATGGTGAAGCCATGAAGTTTAACGTAAAAGAAGAGAGCACTCTGTCTCTGGATTTTCATCTTTAACATTTAGTGCGGGAATAACCCAGCCATCGTCAGTTTGGAACAGAAGTCCAAGAGCTAAAATCAGTGACAGCTCTTCTCTGCATGTGTTTGCTAACACACGGGAGTCAACTGGGCATGCACAGTGACTTCAATGGCATACCATATTTGGAATCACACAGTCATAGAGAGAAGTGGCACAGAAACTCCACCAAATCCCCACCGATCAAACACCCATTTACACTAATCCTACTTTTTACTCTTATTCCAATTAGTACTTTTTATTTTCCTTATTCCACTTCCCCCAGATTCTACCACTCACTTATATACTCGGGACAATTTACTGTGGCCAATTAACCTACCAACCCTCACATTTTTGGGATGTGGGAGGAAACCGGAGCACCCAGAGGAAACCCAGGTGGTCATTGGAAAACATGCAAACTTCACACAGACAAGACCTGAGGTCAGGATTTAACCCGGGTCTCTGGCACTGTGTGGCAGCAGCTCTAACAGCTGCGTCAACGTGCCACCCCCTCTGTTTAAAGTCACTTGTGCTAAATTGTGTTGTGCGTATGAGGCTCGTGAGAACATTGAACCGGAGGGCTGAGGTCTGTTTGGCCATTAGTCAAAGGGCCTAGCCCCACGAGTCGTCTTCTACATAGGTGTCTCCTGTACGCTGCCGGGGAGATGAGTCCTGGGGCAGGTCAGTCATAATCATATTGAATTGTGCACTAGGCTAGAGAGGCTGAATGACCCACATGTATTCCTGTTTCCTTATGTTCTTATGTACCACCTTTCCATTGTTGGGTCTATTTGCTGCCAAGTTCCTCAGTCATCCCACCCTGTTCTTCTGCCTGACCATAACCAGATCATCTACCCAATGTCACACCTTCAAACATCTCTCTAAGCCCAATCCTGAACAACTGTACACCCCCATCCCAGACAGCCTCCAATAATCCTCTCCTCAACACCTCTTCCTCAGATCTCTGCTGTGGTTCTGAGCTCCCATAGAATTTCTGTAACTTGACATTCATCTGGAATTGGGATACCCCTGAAGAAAGAGACGTCCATCAACTGCACACAATACCTTGGGCGTTTTGCATGATAGAATATCCAAGTCTCCTTTCAGGAGCCCTGACCTTCAGCAGAGGAAGTCCTGTGAGTCATAGTTTGGTCATTCCTTGTTTAGAGTTTCTTTATGCTTCAATTGTTTTCTTGTTTTTTTTAAAATTTCTGTTATCAATCTTTATAAAACACTGCTTTGTCCACATTTGCGCCACACATGAGGAAAAATGTACAAGCTTTAGACAGGGCAGAGAAAATATTTTATAAAATTGATTCCAGGGATGAGGGACTTTAATTATGTGGATAGAACAGAGAAGCTGGGGTAGTTCTACATGTAACACAGGAGGTTGAGAGGGGTTCTAATGCAGGTATTTAAAATTATGGAGCTATAGCTCGAGTAGGTAAAGATAAGCCGTTCTCATTGGTGGAGTGATCAAGAACCAGGGACATAAAATGTAGGTGACTGGCAAAGGAACCAAAATTTTACATCGCGAGTAGTTAGGCACTGGAATGCACAGCCAGAGGATAGCAGGAAAAGTGGATTTAATTGTAGCATTCTAAAAGGAACTAGATGTGTATCTAAAGGGGAAGAGAACAATGGGGAGAGAGCAGGGGAATGGAACTAACTGCTCTTACATAGGGCCAATATAGATTTGACAGGCTGAATGGCCTCTTACTGTGCTGAACCATTCTGTGGTTCTGGATAAGTACTACTTAAATGTCCTTATTTGTTATTGCATTTTCTGAAAGCATCTGCTTATGCCAAAATCCATCATGGAATAAATGTCTTCCACAATTATCTGTATGTTGATAGTCACTTGAACAAGAATTACTTTGGGAAATATTGTTCTACAAACTTCCATGAAACAAGATTGAAGAAACATGAATGTTTAGATTTTAATAAATTAACTGTTATCTAGTTTATTCCCATACCAATATTTCTTCCAAGCCGCTACCTCAGACCCATCATAATGTGATTTGGGAAAATATTGCTAGCTGCCATGAATTTTCCATTTTGTGATGACATCCAGGGCTTCTGCTCAACAACAGCCTACACTAAGGTTGGTGGGATCCATAACTTGTAGTGGAGAAAATTACGAGATGGAGCACATGATCAAGTAGTCCGTGGCTGTATTCAGGTATCAGACCTTTCGTGTGAATTTCAATCGCAGGCGTTTCAACAAAAGCGGTCTTAGCAGTCATTGTGTGCAATTATGGTTGCCACATTATAGGAGGAATGTGGTTGAGCTGGAGAGAAGACAGAGAAGGTTCACCAGGATGTTGCCTGGACTTTAAGTTATGGGGAGAGATTGGATAGGCTGGCCTTGTTTTCTCTGGAGCGAAGGAGGCTGAGGGGTGACCTAATAGAAGTATATAAATTTATAAATAGAAATATATAAAGAGAGGCATAGATGGGGTAGATAGTCAAAATCTTTTTACCATGGCTGGGGTATAAAAAACAAGAGGGTGTAGTTTTAAGGTAAGAAGAAGGAGGTTTAAAGGAGACCTGAGAGTGGTTGATATCTGGAATTTGCTGCCAGATGAGGCAGTGGAGTCAGATACAATTACTACATTTAAGAGGCATTTAGACAGGTGCTTAAGTAGGCAAGGCATAGAAGGCTACAGTCCTATTGCAGACACATGGAATTAGAGTAGATGGGCAAAAAGGTCAGCATGGACGTGGTGGGCCAAATGGCCAATTTCTATACCGTACAACCCTATGACTCTAGGAATTTGCACAGCGAGCAGTTTTCATTGTAAGTTATCATTGGTAATTTTCTAATAAACTTGTTATCAAGATACTGCAAAGAAACAGAATATCCATCACTTATTATTATCTGGCACTGCAGGAAGAGAGTTGAGAAACTGGCAAGGAAATCTTTTCCCAGAAATTTGGAATATTATCTATAAACTGCACCTAGTCTATCTGTTCTATACAAATGTAGTTTAGGTTCAGAATATATATATATTACAAGATATGCTGGACAGCATATAGTTTCTAATTTGCTTTTAGGTGTTAGCAAGCAACATTTATGTGTATTTTAGTCAATCTTAAAGGTTTCTTGCTGTTGGGTGAATAATGAGCTGGCTGGAAGTCTGCAACATAAACAAAAAATGCTGGATTTACCCAGCACATCAGAGTGGAGGTGGGAACAGACTTAACATTTCAGGTCGATGACCTTGTGTCATAACTGGAAAATGTTACAGGACCAAATTTAAGAGTTCTTTAAGCAATTGCAGAGGCAATGAGAGGAAGGACAGAACAAAGAAAGGGTCAGAAGTCTCGAGAACCAACTTTTAAAGTGGAACGTGCTGTGCAGGGACTGCTACATTGCACTTTCAGCACAAGCAACCAAAAACAAATTCCACCTTTAAATATTCCAGAGCTTTCAGAAAGCAGAGACAAAATGGTGGGGTGGCCCTGATAATGGAGATACTTGCTGTGGGTGAATAAATACCTCAGTCCAGAAAGTCAGGGAGAGCCAGAAATAAGAAAGGACAAAAAACACTGGGGGTGGAGGATAATTGGGGGCTTGTGGTTTACTAGGCCCCTAATAGTTGTGTTAGACAGAGTTTCAATCAAGAAATTACAAGAGCATGTAACAAAATAATGCAAAGTATTGGGGTGTTTTAATCTCTTTATTGACCCTTTGCAGAGTGATTTATGGCAAAAGGTCATGATGGTTAATCCCCTAATTTAGAGTATCAGTGAGGTTACATTTTGAGCCCCAACACCAAAGGGTAGCAATGTGAAGTTAAGGGTTATCTTCTGACCACATGATAGCACTCCAAAGCCCATGCACAGGAGAAAATGGTCATTCAGTGCGAGCCACTTAGTCATTTGAAACCTGAAGTTTCTTCAAGTAATGCTTCTGGTGGCAGTCCTTGCAGTATATTGCAGAGTGAGTCTCCAAATTGTTTCATAACCAAGCAGTAAGATGGGTCTAGCAGAGCCAGCAGCTGTGAAGCAGAAGGTGGAGGAGAGGGTCCATTGGGAGGAGGCAATTACCAATTTCTCCTTCCATCACAGTTTCCATTTTACTTTCTCTCTGTTGCTGATGATCTCAACTTCTGCTTGGTACAGAATATAAGATTATATCAAGTTAACATCCCAGAACAATATGCATTCCATTGTGACAAAGGTCGCACAAACATTATCTCATTACCCTTGTGTTGGCCTTCTGCCTGCTTTTGCCTGTTGTAATCTTCCTTTGCAACTCCCTCCAGTAGCTATAAAATGCCTGGTGAGTTGCAGTAGAGAAGGTTACAGGGGTCAGGCAGGTCAGTCTCAAGCAGCCTTGAGCCAAGATTGCATTTCTTTGGACTGCACTTTCTCAGTATGTGCAACAACAGTCTGAGACTGGTTGACAGCCAGCAGTATGAGTCCAAGAAGAGCGGCAGGAGTGAGAGCATGAATGTGGTCATCTTCAGAGTGGACAGCAGATTCAGGTCCCACTGCCATTATTCCTTCGGCAATGAGTCAACAATCCCATTAGCTCTGTCTGAAAGTAGATTGCTGTAGTCACATGACTCAAAGCACTATAAACACTGGCATCCAAAACCATGGCAGCAGTAATCTGAGTCTCCTTACCAAGCAACTCTTGGATGTTAGGTGCCCTCTGGTTATGCTGCAGTGATAGCTGAGACATTGGCCAACAAAGATTGCATGTGTTGTTGGCTCTACAAGGGTTGAAGTCAAGCTGAGCAACCTTCCAGACTGAAAGGAATGGGTTCTAGACACCTACAAAAATACATACAGTATTGGAGCTTGACTACCCCATGCTTACTAATGCTTTATGTATGCTTTCCAGCAGGCCTGCCATTGTATGAAGCATTTCTTCATGTATGTCCACCAGCCTGCCCCATTGAGGACCTCTGCAGCAGAATTCGGAGGACTTGGAACCTGGCCTATCCTTTCCCTCTGCTCTGCTTGTGGGTCACAAGCCTTGTGATTCAACATATGCAGATCCCATCTGATCCTACTGCCACTGGGTAAGAGATGTTACTTTCTGAGCTACTGGCTGTAAGTGACAGATGGAGTTATGCTCTCCCTTCAATATCATTCATTGATTGCGTGACCCAGGGGGTCACAGGGAGGCAAGGTGGAGTAAGTGATAAGTATACACTTATGCCAATGACAGGTGTTCAAGCATGGCTCACATTCTTGAACACCTGTCTTCGGTCACCTGTCACCTCTAGGTGGTATGATCCACAGGGGTTGTGTATTTTCCCCTTCCTGTGATGCCACTACTAGTGCTGGTTATGTATCATCATCTCCTCCAGAGAGAAGGATGAATGTTAGTGAGTGTCTTGGAATCCTTTGGATATTGTACCTGCCATGGTTGAATAAGTGGCAGTGTGAGAAGGTGCAAGTTGTCGTATACCATTTGGGGTGGTAAGTGAGTGAGGGTCTGGTGAGGCATTTGAATATTAGATCACAGCCCCAATTATAAGGGGTCATGGCAGGTGTATTGTGGATCCATATTGCGCGAAGCTGAGGCTGGTGGTGCTGTTGTTAGGAAGATGATTCATGCTTATAGAGCTTTTTATCCACTTACCTTGACCATGTCATTAAACCTTGCAACAATGCACATATGTCCTTGCAACTTGACTTCTCTTGTTCAAATCGTTGCTGCTGCTTCCCATGATCACGATGAGATGCCTGGAGAGCTTCCTAGCCCCATGTGGGTTGTAGTCTCTCTCACTTGATCTACTAAAGCCTCTTGAGCTAAGGTTGAAAAACTGCCAAGGCCTCCAGAATGACTCACAGCTCCATTCACAAAAATAAGAGCCATGCAATTACATTAATGCAATTCTTTTAAATTCATTTTCCAGGATGTATGCAAGGCCAGCATTTATTGCCCATTCCCAGTTGTCCTTAAAAAGGTAGTGGTGAGTGTGCTTTATAAACTGATGGTCTTTCTGGTGAAGGGAGTCCCTTAATGTTGTTGGTAAGTATTTCCAGGTTTCAGACAGCAATGATGAAGGAACTGCGATATATTTCCAGTCAGGGTGGTTTATGGCTTGGAGAGAAACCCATTGAAGGTAGTGTTCCCATGCATCTTCATCCTTGATTTTCTCGCAAGGTCATGGGTTTAAATGGTGCTGTCGGACTAGTTGAGGTGAGTAACTGCAGTGCATTTTTTGTAGATGCTGTACACTGTAGCCATAGTGGTAGAGAATGAATGTTTGAGGTGGATCGGGTGTTGCCCAAGTGGTATGCTTTTACCTGGATAGTGTTGAGTGCTGACGCGGCTATCATTGAGGCAAATGGAGAATATGTCAATTTGCTCCCAACGTGTCTTGTAGATAGTGGAAAGGTTTTGGGGAATACTGGAAAAATCACCTGGTTGGCACAGCCGGTAGAGCCACTACCTCTCAGCGCCAGAGACCTGGGTTCAATCCTGATCTCGGATGCTGTCTGTGTGGAGTTTGCACATTTTCCCAAAACCACCATTTTCCTTTCACATCCTGAAGACACGCAGATTGGTAGGTAAATCGGTCACTGTAAATTGCCCCCAGTGTGCAAGGTGAGGGGTAGAATCTGCGGGAAATTGTCGGGAATGTGGGTGAGTAAAAGTTAGGATTAATGCAAATAGGTGAATAATGTTTAGCGTGGACTAGATGGGCCAAAGGGTCCGTATCCATGCTGTATCTCTCTGTGACTTTATCATTCTTGATGTGCTGTCCTGCTTTGTAGACTGCTGTGCCCTCCAGGACCTTTTCTCCGTGCATGCCCTCCATCCATGACCTGGATCTCCGCACAAGCCCTTCTGTGTGTGCCCGCCTACTCCCCCTCTTCCTCCCTTGTGCAGACCCTCTCACTTTCCATTCTGCCCTCCTGCATTATCTATCCGTGCTCTCCTGCTTTTAAGTTTCTCCGTGCTGACCTTTCTGTCTCTCTCTCTCTTTTTCTCCGCACGTTGTTTCTGCTCTCTCTCTCTCTCGTTCTCCAACCAATGCCCTGGCTGCTCCCTCCTTCAGTGCGTGCCGTCCTGCTCTCTGGGTCTGGGTCTGGGTCTGTGCCTGTGCACGTACTCCAACTCGGTGCTGCTGCTGCACGGTCTGGGGCATTGGGCTGGAGGCAGCGCTGATCCCACAATACACTGGAGCCTCTGATGTGACAGCAGCCGGAACATGGCTGAAGTCGGCAGCGGCAGCCTGGCCGAGCAACTCAAATCGTGCATCGTCTGGTCCTGGACCTACCTGTGGACGCTGTGGTTTTTCCTGATGCTTTTCCTAGTTTACATCTTGCGGGTCCCCCTGAAGATCAACGACAATATGAGCACAGGTACGGGAGGGAGGGGAGGGGAGGGTGGAAGGTGGAGGGCGCCCGCTGCAAAAGTTCAACTTCAGCGGTTTGGGCGAGAGGAAAGTGAAGCCACGTCCCCGGGATTGGAGCCCGGGACCCGAACCCGCCCCGCACTCGCTCCCCGCACCCCTTCCCCGGCCCCGCACCGCTTGACATTTTGCAGAAAATGACTGTGGTAAGAATCCGGCTGCAGCTCTTCCGCGAGGTCCCGGAGCCCACCACAGTCAGCTCGCCCCCCACCCCCCTCCAGCTCCCCAGCAGGGACCCAGTGTCGCCCCCCCCGCCCAACTCCCCAGCAGGAACCCAGTGTGCTCCTCAGCCCTCCTCCCCACATTAGACCCCCTCCCCCTATCGTCCTCCCCTCCCCCTATCCCCCATCCCCCTATCCTCCCCCCCCCCCCTCCCCCCTCCCCCCCCCCCCCCCCCCTCCCCCCCCCCCCCCCCCCCCCCCCCCCCCCCCCCCCCCCCCCCCCCCCCCCCCCCCCCCCTCCCCCCCCCCCCCCCCCCCCCCCCCCCCCCCCCCCCCCCCCCCCCCCCCCCCCCCCCCCCCTCCCCCCCCCCCCCCCCCCCCCCCCCCCCCCCCTCCCCCCCCCCCCCCCCCCCCCCCCCCCCCCCTCCCCCCCCCCCCCCCCCCCCCCCCCCCCCCCCCCCCCCCCCCCCCCCCCCCCCCCCCCCCCCCCCCCCCCCCCCCCCCCCCTCCCCCCCCCCCCCCCCCCCCCCCCCCCCCCCCCCCCCATCCCCCCCCCCCCCCCCCCCCCCCCCCCCCCCCCCCCCCCCCCCCCCTCCCCCCCCCCCCCCCCCCCCCCCCCCCCCTCCCCCCCCCCCCCCCCCCCCCCCCCCCCCCATCCCCCCCCCCCCCCCCCCCCCCCCCCTCCCCCCCCCATCCCCCCCCCCCCCCCCCCCCCCCCCCCCCCCCCCCCCATCCCCCCCCCCCCCCCCCCCCCCCCCCCCCCCCCCCCCCCCCCCCCCCCCCCCCCCCATCCCCCCCCCCCCCCCCCCCCCCCCCCCCCTCCCCCCCCCCCATCCCCCCCCCCCCCCCCCCCCCCCCCCCCCCCCCCCCCCCCCCCCCCCATCCCCCCCCCCCCCCCCCCCCCCCCCCCCCCCCCCCCCCCCCCCCCCCCCCCCCCCCCCCCCCCCCCCCCCCCCCCCCCCCCCCCCCCCCCCCCCCCATCCCCCCCCCCCCCCCCCCCCCCCCCCCCCCCCCATCCCCCCCCCCCCCCCCCCCCCCCCCCCCCCCCCCCCATCCCCCCCCCCCCCCCCCCCCCCCATCCCCCCCCCCCCCCCCCCCCCCCCCCCCCCCCCCCCCCCCCCCCCCCCCCCCCCCCCCCCCCCCCCCCCCCCCCCCCCCCATCCCCCCCCCCCCCCCCCCCCCCCCCCCCCCCCCCCCCCCCCCCCCCCCCCCCCCCCCCCCCCCCCCACCCCCCCCCCCCCCCCCCCCCCCCCCCCCCCCCCCCCCCCCCCCCCCCCCCCCCCCCCCCCCCCCCCCCCCCTCCCCCCCCCCCCCCCCCCCCCCCCCCCCCCCCCCCCCCCATCCCCCCCCCCCCCCCCCCCCCCCCCCCCCCCCCCCCCCCCCCCCCCCCCCCCCCCCCCCCCCCCCCCCCCCCCCCCCCCCCCCCATCCCCCCCCCCCCCCCTCCCCCCCCCCCCCCCCCCCCCCCCCCCCCCCCCCCCCCCCCTCCCCCCCCCCCCCCCCCCCCCCCCCCCCCCCCCCCCTCCCCCCCCCCCCCCCCCTCCCCCCCCCCATCCCCCCCCCCCCCCCCCCCCCCCCCCCCCCCACCCCCCCCCCCCCCCCCCCCCCCCCCCCCCCCCCCCCCCTCCCCCCCCCCCCCCCCCCCCCCCCCCCCCCCCCCCCCCCCCCCCCTCCCCCCCCCCCCCCCCCCCCCCCCCCCCCCCCCCCCCCCCCCCCCCCCCCCCCCCCCCCCCCCCCCCCCCCCCCCCCCCCCCCCCCCCTCCCCCCCCCCCCCCCCCCCCCCCCCTCCCCCCCCCCCCTCCCCCCCCCCCCCCCCCCCCCCCCCCCCCCCCCCCCCCCCCCCCCCCCCCCCCTCCCCCCCCCCCCCCCCCCCCCCCCCCACCCCCCCCCCCTCCCCCCCCCCCCCCCCCTCCCCCCCCCCCCCCCACCCCCCCCCCCCCCCCCCCCCCCTCCCCCCCCCCCCCCATCCCCCCCCCCCCCCCCCCCCCCCCCTCCCCCACCCCCCCCCCCCCCCAGTCCCCCCCCCCCCCCCCCCCCCCCCCCCCCCCCCCCCCCCCCCCCCCCCCAGCCCCCCCCTCCCCCCCCCCCCCCCCCCTCCCCCCCCCCCCCCCCCCCCCCCCCCTCCCTTCCCCCCCCCCCCCCCCCCCCCCCCCACCCCCCCCCCCCCCCCCCCCTCCCCCCCCCCCCCCCCCCCCCCCCCCCCCCCCCCCCCCCCCCCCCCCCCCCTCCCCCCCCCCCCCCCCCCCCCCCCCCCCCCATCCCCCCCCCCCCCCCCCCCCCCCCCCACCCCCCCCCCCCCCCCCCTCCCCCCCCCATCCCCCCCCCCCCCCCCCCCCCCCCCCCCCCCCCCCCATCCCCCCCCCCCCCCCCCCCCCCCCCCCCCCCCCCCCCCCCCCCCCCCCCCCCCCCCCCTCCCCCCCCCCCCCCCCCCCCCCCCCCCCCCCCCTCCCCCCCCCCCCCTCCCCCCCCCCCCCCCCCCCCCCCCCCCCCCCCCCCCCCCTCCCCCCCCCCCTCCCCCCACCCCCCTCCCCCCCCCCCCCCCCCCCCCCCCTCCCCCCCCCCCCCCCCCCCCCCCCCCCCCCCCCCCCTCCCCCCCTCCCCCCCCCCCCCCCCCCCCCCCCCCCCCCCCCCCCCCCCCCCCCCCCCCCCCCTCCCCCCCCCCCCCCCCCCCCCCCCCCACCCCCCCCCCCCCCCCCCCATCCCCCCCCCCCCCCCCCCCCCATCCCCCCCTCCCCCCCTCCCCCCATCCCCCCCTCCCCCCCTCCCCCCATCCCCCCCTCCCCCATCCCCCCCTCCTCCCCTCCTCCCCTCCTCCCCTCCTCCCCTCCTCCAACCAGAAACTCAATGCCTCCTTTCCCACAACTAGGGATCACATCCCCTCCCCACCCGTAGCCCCTCCCCTCCCCTCCCCTTCAAGTCTCCAGTGTCTTCCCCACCTGTCAAGCTCGGGCCCATGTCATCCTCAACCCACCTGTAGCCTCCACTCCAGGTCCCAATGTCCATCCACTCTCTAACGATGACCCTGTACATCCTCTACCCCAGCACCTTCCCAACACAGTCCTGAGTGGGATCCAAAGCCCCAATCCGCCCCCTCCCCTACAAGGTCCCATATCTGCCTACCGCACCTAACAGCTTCCCATGCCCCTACCCCAGAACGATCCCACCCTCCTGAAAAATGCCTCAATCCACCACCAAAGCAGGGTTCCTATGTTCCACCCTGTTCTCCCAACCAGTCAGCAACCTGAGTGCATTTACTCTCACCACCACAACCCGCAAACATTTAATGGTTCTCAGATCCACTCCAGTATTCCAATGTCTCATTCTCCGTCATTCCCCCTCATCCTCACCTCCTCGATACGTTGCCCCCATCTCCTCTCCACTCCCCTGCCCCGTCATTCTTCCAGTCCACACATCCTCCCCATCCCCTTCACACCCTTACATATGCCCATCTTTCTACACCTCCTTCCCCATCCACATTCCTCCCACCATCCCCCTCCACCTCCTCTACCTTCCCACTCCTCCCTTACTCTTCTTTGACCTCCCCTCCTCCCCCCTTCTGCTCCTTCCTCCTACCTCTTATTCGCTCTGCTTCTCCCCATCACAGTCCCAGGTGCCCTCCTGAGGATGGCTTCAAGGTTCACTGGTGCAATGCTGGAGTCCTTAATGACTACCTGGGCTTTCTTCAGGCACATAGCCCCCATGCCAGAGCTGGCCTTTCAGCTTCACTAAAAGCAAGATTAAAATCGAGGCTGCACAGAGTCTAGAGCTTGTGCTGAACCAGAATCTTTGTTTGCTCCACTAAAATTAATATCTCTAAGAATTGGTGGGGAAGGAAAGAGAAAGGGAAAGGAAGAGTGAGAGAGACTCTGAATGTCAGTGTCCTCTGTGATTGCTACTTTTAAATGCTTGCTGTTAAGTTCAGGATTGATTGAAACTTGGTTTTAAATAACTTGAATTTCTAAAATAACTTGTTCCATATAATTTTTTTGGTAAGCTATGTAGTGGACTGGAAATGATTTTTGAAACTTGCAGCAGGGCAGGCTGTTTGGAATAGATTTTTAAAAAACTATACACTATCTGATCTTTGGCCTGATTTACTGGTATAAAGCAGTAACTCCTGGTTCTTGTTTTTTTCTCTCTCCATATCTGCAATTCCCCTCTCTGAGTATTTTTTTATATGCACGTCATACATCATGTTTGGTCTTTTACTCTCAAATTTCCTTTTCCTCACTATACTTTCTTTCCTTGTTTTGTGTTTTTTGTCAGTCATGTTACCTTCACCATTTGATGGAGGTTATTGCTTCTAGTTTCATCTGATTTACTCACTGACATTGGACCTGAGGTCATGTATGTTTGAGCAACCCTGTTATTACCGAGGCTATATGCAAGCCTGATTAACTGGTGTTGTGGGCCATTGAGATTTCACATAGCTCAGATTGCAAAATATCAGGACCATAATCCCTGTGATAAACAGCTCTGGGAATACAGCAAAAAGATAAATCCATGTGAATAAAAGTTTTGATTGGCCTAAATTTGATATTTACGCAAAAGCAAACAGTTAGTAAACTTCATGTTCCAGTTGAATGTTGGCATAGGGATACACAGCAATCAGAAATATGTTTAACTATGAAGACGTATTAGTGAATTTCCTGTGTAATTTATGTGGAATGACAAATTATACATGATTTTTTTTTACCAGAAGCATTATATGGTAACAAGCAGTTCATTATTCTGCCACAGCTGCTCACTCAGATGAAATCAGATGGTTCAAAACCTCAATGTCTTGTTCAGTCACAAATTAAGCTTCAAAAATCATATCCAGTCCTTCACCAAAGCCTGTCCCGCCCATCTCTGCAACATTGCCTGTATCTGCCTTTATTCCCAGATTCACTGCACCCCTCGCCATTTTACTGGCAGATTTGAGTTCTCTCTGCTCTGAAGTCTGCCATACACAAGCCCTAATTCATCTGCAACTCTGCTGCCTATGTGTTGTCTCACAACATACACACTTCATCTCATCACTTACTGCCTCCTGTTCTTAGTGTGTTCTCTTCAGACTTCAGTATCATTTATGGATCCCTAATGGCCCTACTTTCCTCATGACTCCAACTGTATCTTGCAGCTTAGGGTCTTCTTTAATCTCTCTGAATCCATCTTCTTGTACATCTAATGTGCAGCTCCTTTCCTAATATCATCACGTGCTCCCACTCCGCCATTTATTGAAAGACCTTCCACCATCCCAGCTTTGCCTTTTGCAATTTCTTCCCTGATCCTCTTTTGCTTTTTACTCCCTTTAAAGCATATCTTTTCAGTCATGCTTTCAAGTATCTCTCTTATCTCTTTTTCCATGGGTCAGTGTCTGTGGATTCCTGGTCATTTGAAATGTTCAGGATTGAGTTTGATTAATTTTTGTCAAGTCAGAATACCAAGGAATATGGAATGAAGGCTGGTAAATGAGTTTGAGGTACAGATTAGGATAATTTCCTTAAGGCTGGAAAATGTTCCAGCTGAGGAACCTACTCTAGTTTCTCCAAACATCTTTTTAGAGTTTGGAAGTTGAATTAGCTCTAAAGTGGGTTCTAAATTGGCTTACAAATTTGTCAGTTTGCAATACCCAGTGAGGTATCTAATCAAGAGATTTCACTGCTTCTGTTGGTAACAACAAACTAAAGAGCTTCCAAGTTCTTTGAAGTATTGTAGTGGAATTCAAAAACATGAGCTAAATAGGATGGGGGAGGTTGTTTGTGTTGTTGGAATTTTCTGTGGATATTATAGCAGGTTTGATACTAGGTGTTTACTTTTCCATCTGCAGTAAATAGCTTTAGATTAGACTATAAAGACCATTTATATTAAGATGGCGTGTAGGAGACTGAGAGATGATTTTATTGAGGTGTATAAAATCATGAGGGGCATAGATAGGGTGAATGAACTCAATCTTTTTCCCAGAGTTGGGGAATCACGAACTAGACGGCATAGGTTCAAGGTGAGAGGGGAAAGATTTAAGAGGAATTTGAGGGGCAACTTTTTTTTTACATAAAAGGTGGTATCTGTGTGGAATCAGCTGCCAGAGGAAGTGGTTGAGGCAGGTACAATAACGACTTAAAAGACAGTTGGACAGGTACGTGGATTGGAAAGGTTTAGAAGGTTATGGGCCAAACACTGGCAAATGGGACTAGCTTGAATGGGCGTCTTGGTCGGCACGGACCCGTTAGGTCGAAGGGCCTGTTTCAGTGCTGTATAACTCTATAGTGGTTCTGATTTTAGATTCAAATTTGTAGGGATTTATTGGTGCATATTGATTCTGGGGTTAAGATTCCTTTCATGCTTCAGAATTACATCAGTTCCTATAGTGTGAGAGGATGATTAACACTGGAATCTCTTCCACTTTGGACTGATTTATTTAAGTGTGTGTGTGTGTATAAATTGGGGTTGGGTAATACTTCTGAGAATGTATGTTCCTTCAAGTTTAATGAGACAAAACAGATGAATTCTGAGGGGGAGAGGAAAGTAACTCCATTTGTAATACTTCCTAATGTCTTGCTTTTCAGTTAAACATCTCATCATCTTCTTTATTCGGTCTATTAACAGTGTCTGTCTGTCACAGATGACGTGCTGCTGTAGTGACATCAATACTCCACCTGTGCAAATGTATCTCCTATGTTAAATATGTGCTGCCTCTGTCCTGTTTTGGATGAACTTTTGTTTCCTCAAATAAAAGATTGGGCTGGCCCTATCTTTGGAATCCAATCACATCCATGCCACTGGTACTCGTCCTTTCACCAGACACTCTCAGATTTAGCTATTTATTGTCCTGTTTGACTCAGAGCTGTGTTTTCCTACAATGTCACAAAGACTGCTGACTTCGATCTCCAAAACGTCACCTATTTCAGCCTGTACACTATAAAAACACTCAGCTATGCTTTGGTCTCCTTGAAACTCCATAACCACATTCTCCCATTCAAATCCCTAGGCCTTGCCTTTTTTCTCATAGGAAGCACTGGTCACTCACCACCATTTCCTTGCCAATACATATTTGCATGCCTGAATTAATTTTTGTCTGTGTTTGAATACTTCTGAGGCCTCACCCTGTTTATTGTTAAACACACTCTTCCGTCTGTAACTATTATCTGAAATTTGTGCAGAAAAAGTTATAAAGCTTGTTGTTTGCTGCTATACCTGATCTTAACCTTGCATTGAATACTTTTTGTAAAAGCAGATATAAATGATATTGTGCTAGCTTATGCTCTACAAAGGAGCCTAGTCCAATAAGTGTTTGATGGACTTTATGTTCTCATACTTTTTAATATTTCCTTCAGTGTGACAAAACAACAAAAGGCCCCTTGGGCACTTGCAGTGAAGTTTGAATCATGTATTTCATCATCTTGTGATTCAGACATTGTACCCACAGGTGAAATTATAGTACCATTGCATGGTCTTGTAATGAAGCACTCTCTTGCCTGTATTGCTGAATGCCATTTTGAGAGTTAACTCTGTCACAGAGTTGTGATATAAATTGCAGTTTACTATGTTTAACTGGTTGAGGTTTATGACTCTGGATGGAAATTATTGTTTCTGAATATTTAACTTAACTTCTGGATGGTTAAAATTGATAGAGATTATGTCTAAATTGGTCAAGTTTGCAAAAAGGGGGAAAGCTTGGGAGTTGTGTTTGAGCAGGTAGCTAAGGAATTGTGGAACAACTTATCAGAGTTAGACAAATATCCATGGTAGGTTGGTACAGGTTATTACACAATGAAAGTAGAAATCTGAGACACAATAGATGAACTATATTGCATCAGCTAGGAGGAATATTAACAGAGATTTGCACTTGATAGGAATAATCTACCAATGTAGGAATTAAGGGATTGTAGACTAGCAGAGTAGAAGACTAAAGTTGTCCAGGATACATCTTGATATATATGCATTTTGGTCATTGAGATATAAAGGAAGCATCCAAGTTGTGAGATGTGTTGCAGGAAACATCACAAGGCCGATCCTTTGTGCATGTGAAGAGATGAGGATAAAAGGGGACCTTGCACTGAGACAAATATTTATAAAAATATAGAAATACTGGTATCTATGTACCACAGTAGGTTAAACTTTTATTTCAGAACATACGGTGAGAAAGATTCGAGGTAGAAAAAGGTAAATTTTGACCTGATAGCAGAAAACCCTTCAGACATAGAGTGAACTAAAACTTAGACTAGTGTTGATTAGGGTAATGAAAACAGTAACTTGGAGCAGTCAGATACTGTTCTGGAAAGTGGGGATGAGAGCTCCATGGGCATCTATGGATGAGTGACTTTCCTCAAGTACTGTCTAATCATCTCCCCCCATTGATCATCACAGCAGCATACAAAATGTGCCCTGAGTTTGCATGAATGAGTACTGACTAGCTACAGCATTGATTTGTAGGAAGCAGGTCTACTTCTGTTGTTTCTTGGATAGTGAGTACTTGTTTTCTGGAAGGTGCCAAGTCTAGCGAGGAGACTAGAGAACAGGTCAAATAACACCTCTTGGTTAATCACAGCAAGGGATGTGGCAGAACCAAAATGTGCCTTGAACATTAGGATTTTTGATTCTTCAGGATAGTGTGTACATCAGTCTGTCACATTTTGATTTGGTTCTTTCTCTATATCTAACCAAATGATGTGATGCATTCTCATAATGTTAAGATCTTCGATCTGGAGCATAATTTCTCTTTCCACAAATGGAGCCTAATTTGCTAAGTATTTTCCAATATTTTCTGTTTTTATGAAAAATCAAAGCTTTTTATAAAGTTAAAGGTCTTAAGGAGCTTAAGGGACAAAAAATAGAGCTTGGACACAATTTGTAGACAGAACAGGTTATTGGCAAGGTAATAACTGAAAAGCAAAAAACTGCAAATGCTAGAAATCTCAAATAAAAATGCAAAATAGTGAAAATACATGGCAGAACAGACAGCATGTGTAGAGAGAGAAAGAGAATTAATGGTTTAGGCAGCTGACCTATCATCAGAACAAATGTTTTAGGTTGCAGAAGGAGGGAGGTGGAAAGAACAACAGGAATGTTTGTGATAGGGTGGCAGTGAGTGAAAATGGATGGCACTGGTTGGTGTTAGCTGAGAGAGATGGGTGAAGACTTATTAATGGCAGCTAGTCTGTTTGCAGTAGGTGTAAATATTGGGAAGATGGAGGAGAAAGAAAAAGAAAACAATACTGGAACACTGAGGTACGGAAAAGAGTAGTTGCTGGAAATCCAAAACAAAGGAGAATGCTGGAACAGTTCAGCAAATCAGGTAGCAACTGTGAAGGAGAAACACTGAATTAACATTATGGGTCGATAATCGTATATCAGAACTGGGCTGTTTGACACAAATTGGAAAGCTTTTTATCTGAAAATTTCAAATTCAATCTAAGTCCTGATATACCAAGACAGTAGATGAGGTGCTTACATTGGACTTTGTAAGGACTATGTAACAGGTTAGAGAAAAACGGGTTGGAGTGTAAGTATGATGGAGAATTAAAGTGACAGGCATCTGAAAGCTTAGGATACCCTCTCAGTCCAAAAGTTGCTCAATTTTTTTAGGCAAGCCAGTTTCCTAATCTGCATTTTGCTTCCCTCATGTTGAGGAGGCTTCATTAATGAGCTGTGAATACAATGGGGCCAAGCACAGAGTAGGTACTCGCATTGCACACCTTTTCCCCTTTTCAAACAAAGCTGCATTCACACATTAAAATAAAACCCGAAGATCATTTAAACATTATTATTGATTAAACTTTACGTCTTTATAACTAGCATACACACAGTAACTACTATATATTGACGACACAAGAGATTCTGCAGATGCTGGAATCTGGAGCAACGCACACAAAATGCTGGAGGTACTCAGCAGGTCAGGCAGCATCTAAGGAGGGAAGTAAACAATTGACGTTTCAGGTCGAGACCCTTCATCAGGACCGAAAAGGAAGAGGGCAGAAGCCAGAATAAGAAGGTCGGGGGAGGGGGAGGAGCACAACTGGCAGGTGATAGGTGAGTCCAGGTGAGAGGGGGAAGGTAGGTGGGTGGGGCAGGGGGGACGAAAGGGAGTGATGTAAGAAGCTGAGAGGTGATAGGTAGAAGAGGCAAAGGGTTGAAGAAGAAGGAATCTGGTAGGAGGGGACAGTAGACGATAGAATAAAGGGAAGGAGGTGGGGAATAGATGGGCAGGTCATGAGGGCAGGGGAGGGGAAAGAGAAGGGGTGAAGGGGGCATAGGAATGAGGGAAAACAAAGATGGGGGGGGTAAGAGTGGGGGGTTACCGGAAGTTAGAGAAATCGATGTTGAGGCTGTTAGGTTGGTGAATACCAAGGCGTAATATGAGGTGTTGTTCTTCCAACCTGCGTCTGGCCTCAACATGGCAGTAGAGGAGGCCACGGATAGACATGTCAGTGTGGGAGTGGGATGTGGAATTGAAGTGGTTGGCCACCTGGAGATCCTGGCTCTTGCGGTGGGTGGAGTAGAGATGTTCGACAAAGCGTTCACCCAATCTGCATCGGGTCTCACTGATGTACAGGAGGCTACACCGGGAGCACCGGATGCAATAAATGACATCCCCGGATACCTCACTTGGAAGGACTGTCTATACCCCTGAATGGTGGTGAGGGAGGAGGTGTAGGGACAGGTGTAGCACTTTGCATGGTTGTAGAGATAAATGCCGGTGGGGTGGGGGAGGGAAGAGTGGACAAGGGAGTTGCGGAGAGAGTGGTCCCTGTGGAAAGCGGGGGTGGGGGGGGTGGGAAGGGGAAGATATGCCTGGTGGTGGGATCCTGTTGGAGATGGCAGAAGTTGCAGAGAATGATGTGTTGGATGCGGAGGCTCGTGGCGTGGTAGGTGAGGATAAGGAGAACCCTGTCCCTGTTATGTCGGAGGCGGGATGAGGTGAGGGCAGAGGTACGGGAATTGGAGGAGGTGCAGGTGAGGGCTGCGTTGACGGTGGTGGAGGTTAACCCCGTTTACTAGAAAAAGAGGACATCTTTGATGTCCTGGAATGGAAAGCCTCATCATGGGAACAGATGCAGTGGAGGCAGAGGAACTGAGAGAAGAAAATAGCATCCTTGCAAGTGACAGGGTGGGAAGAGGTGTAAAAGATGTCTGTGGTTAATCTGTCTCCGGAGATGGATCTGTGGTCCCCACCTCCTTCCATTTATTCCATACACTACTGTCCTCTCCTACCAGCTTCCTCCTTCCTCAGCCCTTTGCCTCTTCTATCTATCACCTCTCAGCTTCTTACATCACTCCCTTTCCTCCCACCTCCCCCACCCACCTACCTTCCCCCTCTCACCTGGACTCACCTATTATCTGCCAGCTTGCGCTCCTCCCCCTCCCCCGACCTTCTTATTCTGGCTTCTGCCCGCTTCCTTTCCAGGCCTGATGAAGGGTCTCGACCCGAAACGTCAACTGTTTATTTCCCTCCATAGATGCTGGCTGACCTGTTGAGTTCCTCCAGCATTTTGTGTTACTAAGTACTGGCATTTTTTTTTACATCATTTCTCTTTAATCCTTTCTCTCTGCAGTTGCCAGTGCTGCTTTTGAACTAATTCACACACATACAGGTATGATGTCCTTGTTTAGTCAGCTGTAGGCAGCATATTTCCCTTTTGTCCTTTCTCTTGTCCTCACTCTGCATCTCGTCCTTCGAGATGGCTGTAAATATCCTTGTGAATCTTTACCCTGCCGCTCTGCTTGAAAATTAAATATTTTCTGCAGATCCTACCTTCCTTCCCATTTTAATCAAACTGAGATCACAAATAAAATTAAACCTCCATATATGGCAGTTTTTCGGTTGGTAAGTGCACCGAATTAAAGGAAATTCAAACTTTTTTGAATGCAGTGACCTTAACTTAACATTTGCAAGTCCTCCGGCAAGTCTTCAGACCTGTGGGGTCTCAGAGGATGATTCATCCGCAATGCATTTTTCATAATTATCAGGTCATTACTTTCCCCCTTCATGATGCATATCATGCTCAAGATGAAATTAAATTTACATTATGAAAGAAGTAGGAAAGCAAAAGTTTTATTACAAAGAATTCCCTGACACAAATGTTTTAATGAAGCAGGTCTCCTGTGTGGGAACTGTCTTTCATGGGTGGTTTTATTTCCTTTAGAAATATTGAACTGTACTGATTATATGTGCTTGTGATTAGGTACCAAGAACTTCCAACTCTTGCAGCTTAAACATTCTGGAAAAAGGAAGTCTTGAGTGTGAGATGACCTGAGTTTTTGGATATGTCTAAATAAATATAAGGACTTGTAGGGTGGGAATGAGAACCGGAGCAAAATTGTAGAGTTGCATATACAGTATGTCTGCTTGTCAAGATAAATTAGTGAAGAAACCTAGAGAAGAGGGAAAAGCAGACATAAGAAAGTATTTGAACAAATGACGTAGATGGAAGTACTTGTGAGGTGTTGCAAGATTGTAAACCAGTACTTTAACATCTTAGGGTCCATTCTGGGAAAACCGATCACTCAGAAATCCATTAAGAAATTCAGGAGAAGATTCTTAGTTAGCCAAAAGAGTAGAGAGAATGTGGAATGGCTGATGCAAATAGCATAGCTGTACAGGCAGTCCCCAGGTTATGATGGGGTTCCATTCCTGAGAACTGTTTGTCACCCAAAGTCGGAACTGAACAAAACCAGAATGTGGGAGAGTGAGCAGGGATGGGAAGAGAAGCTGCCAGTCGGCCTCACTGACTCAGTGCGTAAGTGAGTGGGTCTGCTCAGCACTCCCAGTTCAGTTCAGCTCGACCCAGCCGCCAATTGTTGCGGCTCAGGGAGAGGGGGAGAGAAGGCGTGCGGAAATGCCCATTCCCCCTGACAGAAGATGCATGCAGGCTCATAGCAGCCGGCAAATCCTCCTCCATCCATCTGGTTGGTCTCCCAAATGCTAGTTTGTATGTGTGGGAGTGTCCATAAGTCGGGCATTTGTAACCTGGGGAGTACCTGTATTTCAGAGGAAGCTGGATGAATTCATGAGAGAGAAAAGAATGAAGTGATTGGGTGAGATAATTCAAGCTGGGAGGAGGTACATGTAGAACATACACAACAACACAAACCTGTTGGGCTGCAGGTCTGGTAAAATGCCTCGTGATATAATTCCACATAGACCGCTCGGACCCGAACAAAGGGACCAGAGCTGTGAAAACTTGATATAAAAGCAGCAGATGTGGCAAAGAGTGAGGAGTCTGTTAAACACTCCACCCAGTAAGTTAGGTTAGCAGCAGTCAGGTGGAAGATGCAGTTTAATGTGGCTAAACATGAGGTACTATGTCCTGATTGATGGGTGTTGATTGGGAATGGGTATTTGGTGAAAATATACAACTGGTGATGAACAGGGAAGTCTCTGGGTTGAAATTATGGTTTTATTATTGTATAAGCTCATAAAACTCCAAAAAGACCAATAGTATTTGGTTTTATCCTGATGTGCCTTTGTGAAGTACTTGGCATCTGTTTCTATGTTAAAAGGATAGTTATGAAAGTTGTTTACGAATAGGGTCATAAAGTAAAGAGTTTTTGAAAAATGTATATATGCATAACACATATTGGCTGGGCTGTGATGGGATTACAGTGTGCATTCTGGGCACCCATTCTAAATTTCATGGCACTGCCAAAGAAATGTAATACCAAGAGCAAAGTTCATTCAATCAGTAGGAACTTTTGGTTTATCATTAATAATATAGCCTGCATTCAATGTAATGATTTGAAGCCGATTTCTTTTGCACATTGTCCTATCATTAAGTGTCCATTTCTGTGTGGATTACCAATTGGTATAGCCTTACCTTGTGTGATAGAAGATGATATTCCACTGACGAGAAGAATGTTGATGGTGGTGTGAAGTTGGTTTCAAATGCTATCATATATCAAACATGACTGACAGCTGCTATATAAATCTCAGCGACCTTTCACTGCCTCAGCGCTGCACCAGATTATTATTGATTATGACTAGGTTGAGTGAAACAGAACTTTGCTGACCTATTTATTTACAATTTTAATTTCACTTGCGTCCTTATTCCAAAGTTGGCAAAACTGCAGGCAAATGGGACTAGCTCGAACTGCTGAGTTCCTCCAGCAGATTGTTTGTTGCTCCAGATTCCAACATCTGCAGTCTCCTGTATCTCCTTGGCAAAACTGCTGTTGCTCTTCTCTCCTGTCCTCTACTCTGCTACTGCTTTTTTCTCACCGGCAGCTTTGGTGATCCGTCTATCTGTAACTATCAAAGGTGGCACAGTATGCAAGGCAAGGTTTTGTTGTGAAGAAAGAGATGCTTTCTTAGCCATTCTCGAGGTAAAAATGTTACCAGATTAAGAGAGATTGCAGCATTTAGAGATCACATTAAGTTATCGCTGGTGCTCTATTGTGATGTGGAGCTGGATTTGGAGCCAGCAGTGAGTGAAAAAAGAAAGCCACAACTGGGCCTTGAAATCCCAGGATCATTGTCATCATCTGCGATAGCAAGTCCTGATTTGTGGGTTTAGTCTGAATAAGTTCTGTGTACTGATGTGCAAGTGAGAATGCTTAAACCTAGATTTTAGAGAGTCATGGAGTTATACTGCATGGAAGCAGGACTTCAGCCCAACTTGTCTATGCCGACCAATGTGCCTGTCTGTGTTAGGTCCATTTGCTGGTGTTTTGCCCATATCCCTCTGAACCTTTCCTATCCATGTACGTGTCCAAATGTATTTTAAATGTTGTAATTGTACCTGCCTCAGTCACTTCCTCTGGCTGCTCATTCCATACACCCACCACCCCCTGTGTGGAAAAACGTACCCCTTAGACCTCCTTTAAATCTTTCCCTGTCACTTCAAACCTATGCCCCCTACTTTTGGACTCCCCTACCCTGGGAAAAAGACTGTAACTATGTCTATGCCCTTTTTCCTTTAAATTTGGGTGAGACTAGAACTAGAAGGTCATAGGTTTAGGGTGAAAGGTGAAACATTTAAGGGGAATCTGAGGGGAAACTTCTTCACTCAGAGGGTGATGCGAGTGTGGAGCGAGCTGCCAGCGGAAGTAGTAGATGCGGGTTCAATTGTAACATTTAAGGGAGGTTTAGATAGGTACGTGGATGGGAGGGGCTTGGAGGGATGTGGTTCGGGTGCAGGTAGATGGGGCCAGGCAGAAGATCAGGTCGGCATGGACTAGATTGCCAAAGGGCCTGTTTCTGTGCTATAGTACTCTATGTCTGTATGATTTTGTAAACCTCTGTAAACCTCCTTTTCTCTGGGGGAAAATGTCCCAGCCTATCCAGCCTCTCCGTCTAACTCAAGCCCTCGAGTCCTTGCAACATCCTTGTGAATGTTTTCTGCACTCTGTCTACCTTAAGCACAGCATTCCTGTGGCATGGTGACCAGAACTGCACTTAATAATCCAAGTGCATCTCACCAATGTCTAGTGCAGCTGTAACATGACATCCCAACTCTTGAACTCAGTTCCCCAACCGATGAAGGCAAGCGTGCCAAATGCTTTCTTCACCACCCTGTCTACTGTGTCACCACTTTCAGGGAACTATGAACTTGTATTCTAGGTCTCTCTGTTCTACAACAGTCCCTGTTCACTGTGTATGTGCTATCCTGGTTTAACATCCCAAAATGCATCACTTCGCACTTGTCTGAGTTTAACTTTATTTGCCGTTCATTTGCCCACTTTCCCAGTCTATCTAGATCCTGCTGTAACCTTAGACAACTTTCTTCACCTTCTACTGTACCACCAATTTTGGTGTCACCTGCAGATTTACTAATCATGTCCCCTATATTCTCATCCAGATTTTTAATATACTTTTTCTGGAATGCAACAATAACTACACTTTAAAATTTACTTCTATTGGTTGCGTTGCAAATTGAGACATTCTTATAAGGACATGCAATGCATTATTTCAATGGAAGTCTTTTTTTCTCAGATGATACTCAAAGCAACTGATTGGGTCAACTATTACCAGTATTTCCTCAATAAACAGCCAACTGTGGATTCTTGTGATTTGGGGTTTATCCACCAAACAATTCAAACAGGGCAGTAGGACTGTGAACTGTTGAGTGACAGCCAAATTGCAAGATCCTTGAAACCATAGTTTGGAAATTCTGGCTTTAAACATTATTCTTCCTCCTGTGAAAATTTGTCAGCTTAGATCTGAAAAGGTGTTCCAACATTATTCACTAAATATCATTTCCTCAAATTTGGTGTAAGTACTTATTCTGTGTCTCCCAAAAGAGCTCATCCATTGGCAACATATTTCTTGCTGAAGTAGTTTCAGAAAATGGCCCACACCTTGTCCCCCTCCTCGCCCAGATAATGGTGGCATGAGGTTCATTGATAGTAGGCTGTACTTGGTGTGGTATAGAATTAAAAAATAGCTGTTATTGGACTGCAGATCTATTATCATGCAATACATTACCAACACCTCTGACATCTTGCACATTCCTAACTTTTATATTTCATTCCTCAATGGGCAGGTGTGCCATCAGCTGTATAGACCATAAGCTCTCGAATTTCCTCACAAAACCCCTTCATCACTCTACCTGTTCTCATTTAAGCCTTTCCTTAAAATCTACCTCCTCAACCAAGTTATTGCCCTGATGTCCTGCAAGTGGATGGCACAATAACACAGCTAGTAGAACCGCTGCCTCACTGCACCAGGGACCTGTGTTCAGTCCCGATCTTGGGTGCTGCCTCTGTGGAGTTTGCACATGACCATGTGGGTTTCCTCCGGGTGCTCTGGTTTACTGCTACATCCCAAAAGTGTGCTTGGGTGTAGGTTAATTGGCCACTATATACTGCCCCTAGTGTGTAGGTGAGTGGTAGAATCTGGGGAGAGCTGACAAGAATGTTGTGAGAATAAACAAAAAGGGATTAATGTAGGATTAATGTAAATGGGGTGGTTGATGGTCGGTGTGGACTTGATGGGCCGAAGGACCTGTTTCTGGACTGTATTTTTTGATGATTCTGATGACTCTCTGTTCTTGTGAGGAATTGGCATGAGGAACTCCACTCCATCATGAGAGAGGACTTTTAGGATGGGGACTGAAATTCAGGGAAATTAAGGGTTGCTTTGTTTTGTAAAATGGTATAAGTTGTGTTAATGTAGAATATAGAGTTCTCTTCAAACATTATTGAGATATAGCAGCAGCAGAAGAAGACCTTTTTTTTTGCATTGCAGTGAAATATCACAAAAGTGTCCTCTTCCCATTCCTTGTCGATGAGACATTAAAAGAAAGTTTTGCACAACAATCTTAACTGGCACTTTTCCTCAGGTCAAGACAGTCATAATAGAAATGCTTGTTAGTCCATGTTGGTTGCCTCGCAATTAGCATTGACTTAGCCCCTGAGAAACTTGCCATGACATTTGAAAATACCACTGCCTGAATAGCTGGGAAGTTTGTGGGTATTTTGCCTTGCATGTGCTTGTTTTCTTTTAAATAAAAAGCATGCAGATCTTTATGTGGATTGTGGTTCTTTAGGGTAATGGTTATCTTGGCTGGTTTGAACAAGACAGAATTAGTACTGAGCACCTGACATAATAGCAACTGTAGAATGAGAAAATTTAATCTTGTTGCCTGATTAAGTCACATCCAACCCTCTGTAATTATGGTATTTTCAACAAATATTTAAAAAAATCTGGGTACTATTAAATATTTTTAAAATCCAAAATATTTAAAATATTTGTAAGTTTATGTCCTTTTCACTATTGTTTTTCATTTTTCATTTTATAATGAATCTCTCTTACACATAATGATGTATTGTCCATGCCCAAGGAATTGAGCCACTTTTCCTAACCTAACCTAAGAAATAGCAGTAGGAGTAAACCATTCAACAAGTCATGGCTGACTTTTACTTAACACAATTTTCCTTATCTCTTTATCCTTCTAATATCTATAAATCTATTGATCTCAGTTTTGAATGGTGTCACTAGAGAATTCCAAAGAGTCACCAACCTCTGAGTGGAGATGTGTCATCTCATTTCAATTCCAAATGGCCTATGCTTTTTGTGAGCTCTAGTATAGGCTCCTTAGCCTGGAGAACCATCCTCTACAAATTCACCCTGTCAAGCCCTCTACATACAGGCCGTCCTCACAAACGGGGTTACGAATGCCCGATTTATCAACACCCCTACATACTAATCAGCTCCCATAATATTATTAAATTCAATAGTCCGGCATACGCTCATTCCTATGGACGGCAGAACTAGTTTCCCCATTCCCCCCCTCTCCATTTTTAGTAACTGTTCTTTCTTATCAGTCTTATGTGCTTTTGATGCCATTCCTTACACTACTGTGGGAGCATGGTCACCATATTGAGTGATTTTTTTTGCCTATTTTTCAACATGGATGAAATCGACTTATGGATGATTCGTAACCCAGGAACGACCTGTACTTTCTCTGTCTCAGTGACATTACTCCCACTCTTCTAAACTCTGGTGAATAGAGGATTAGCCTACTCAACCTTTCAGAGATCCTCTTGGAAGAAATTTTTGATCCAGAGGATGGTTGGAATCTGGAACACATGCCTAAGTGAGTTGGAGACAGGTATTCTCAAAATATTTAAGAAGTATTTGGACAAACATTTGAATTGTCAAGGCGTAGAAGACTACAGACCAAGTGCTGGTAAATAGGTTTAGTATAGATCGATACCTGATGGTCAGCATGGACATGGTGAGCCAAAGTGCCTGTTTCTGTGCTGTGTGATTCTATGACTCTCCTCCTGAAGGACCCACCATCCCAGGAACCAGTTCTGCGAATAGGTGCAGCTCTCTCTTTATAGTGTATATTCTTCCTTGGGTAAGGGGATCAAAATTGTACACAATGCACAGATCTGGTCTCACCAAGGCACCTATATAATTATACCACAATATCTTTTGTATTCAAATCCTCTTGCAATAAGGGCCAGCATATCAGTTGCCTTTCTAATTGTCCGCTGCACCTGCATTTTGTATATCCATGACTTATGTAAAAGGACACCCAGGTTTTTCAGTTTTTCTATTTCTAGCCACTTTACTGTTTCTGAGAGGGTGTCCTCTACTGACACTGCATTAACCTATTTTGTGGCAGTGCTGAAATTGCTGTGCTAGGAAAGTTATCTGATTCTGTGGCTAGTTAACTTTGCTTGGCTAGGAGAGTGACTTTGGTTGATTTCTCTGACCTCAAATTGAGAGCAGGAAATAATGAGGCTCTGAAGTTGTAAGTGCTCTTTAGTGACTCTGCTAAAAATGACATGCAGATAGATGGCAAATAAGAATATATACCAACATTGTGGTTGAGTAGTCTATTCACACATGCTACCCAAGCTGAGTCTGTGTCTCCACCGTATGGGAGAAATTTAATCTTTCCTTTATTTGACTGCATTATCTACATGCATATAAAATCTTGCACATGCTCTGTGTGTTCTTCCTGTCCAATTTCATGTTATGAATTTAAATGTTTATTCAAGTGAATAATTAATGTCAAAATCTGCCCTTGAAACCATTGAGAATAGAAATCCCATATTTAAGGAATTGCTGGTACTGCTGTAGTTGCAGACTCTTGTCAGCAGGTGATAGCGTGGAGAGAGTTTCTGAAGTCATGCATTTGTCATCTTATGTACAAAGAATTTGCATTCTTCAAGTGACCATGGGAAATACCAATTGTGATAAAATCTGCAGCAAATTACACCACTATTATATATATTTTTGTATGTTGATGGGCAATTGGAACAATTTTTGAGTTTCTAGTAAAGCATTAGCAAATTCTGTGTTTGGAAATAATACGTCCTTTTAGATATTCCTGCGAACACTTTGGAAACCCATCAGTGGGACTTATATGCCATTCATTTGCACAAACCTTTCACACTCATCTGAGGGGTGGCACAGTGGTGCATCTGGTGAAGCTAATGCCTCACACGTCCAGTGACCTGGGTTCAGTCCTGACCTTCTGTGCTGTCTTTGTTCTCCCTGTGACTGTGTGGGTGCTGTAGTTCCTAAAAGACTTGTGGGTTGGTGGGTTAATTCGCCACTGTAATTGGTGGAAGCTGGGGATAATTGAAGGGAAAGCAGGGACACTAGGTTGCTGGGAAAATTAGTGGGGGAATTGGACTGCTCTGTGAGCTGGCATTGACTAGGTGGGCTGGATGGCATCCTCCTATGTTGTATGGAAATATCAAAAACAATAGGAAAAGAATGGTTTTAAAAAGGGATTTTAAAGCACTTATGTACTTGCAAGCACCAGTGTTCTTAGTAGAAGAGTTAACATTGTTGGCGATGGGTTATGTAAAATTCATCTTTTATAAGATGGGATTTTTCCAGGTGGTTTAGAGATTGAGTTAATATTATCCTGCAAAAATGAGGTCATTGATGGTAACTGACTACCTCAGATTATGTTTATACTGTAGGGAGATTTCCTGGAATTTTACCTGTTAGTTGGATTGATGTTTTTGCAAATATCCTGTGTACTTGAGAAGAGGACTACGTCCATTCAGGCTGGCTCTATTTTTAAACTTTGTGCTGTTTCTGTGCATAGTGACATTGATACCAGCTCATGTGGTTCTCCAGGATCTTGGAAGCAGCTACACCAATGGTGGAAATCATCTGTTGGAAGCTGTTATTAGGTTTAGAGTGTAAATTAGAAATTAGATCCTGTACAGCCTACTCAAGCCCAAGAAATGCTCTCTTGAAATTCACTGACGGTGTGCGAAAAAGTTGCTGGTGAGGTGAAAAGCAAACAACAGATTTAAGCTCTTTCAAATAGCAAAAGGAATATAACGCTATTAACGGACAGCTCAATCTGGCACACTCATGTTGTTAAATCACCAGCAGTGTTGTGTTACAAGACATTAATAGCTTTACTCCTTTCATTAGTGGTAGAGAGAGGGAACATCATAGGCTCCATATAACTAGCACGTAACACATACAGCACTTCTCCAATGCCTTATTCCACATATATCTGTGTAGGCTGATGCAGGGTGACAAATACCCCTAGTGCAAGATCACCATTGCCAGTAGTGGAGCAGTAATGTGGATCTCCAGCAACAGGTGAGATTGAAGGTCATCACTGGCAAGAGACTGTGGAACACCCTCCTCAAACTGGGCTACCTACTGAAATTTGTTTCCATCTTGTTCCTCCATGGCTAGCAAGCCATCGTACTATCTAATAGGTCTACAGTGAAGACCAATGTCAAATAAGGCTGTGTTATTGCCCCAATACTTTCCTCAATCCATCGTGCTGCAGTGTTGGATGTTACCTTCAACAGACTTCCAATGGGAGTGGAGCTATTACTTAGAATTAGTGGGAACCTGTTCAGTCAAAGGCAACAACATTCCAAATTCAAAATTGAATCTCAGTGGTCGGGCTTCAGTTTGCTGATGATGCTTGTGCATGCTCAGAAGATGGGCTCTAAGACATTGTCAGCTTGTTCAGCTTCACGAGACCATGGTACTCTCCTAATCTGCGCCTGCTGCTGTATCACACTGACATTCAACAATAAAGGTTCATGGCTAGGCTGAGCAGCATAGAGGTCAGGGATGCAGTTTTTATGTGAATATCAGAATTAGCCCATGGATAATGACACGTTATCAGCAGAATTAATTGGTTTTCTCTTGACTCTTTTAAAGTAACCTATCAAAAAACCACACCTGTCAATTCACTGAGATTCCAGTTGAATGTGCAATAGTTCAGAACTGTACCATAGTTTGAAGCAACTTGTAGAATTCTTTCATTGCTATGAGGGCAAAATTCTCCTCTCCTGTACCCACCCCATCCACCCTGGAGCATGTATGAAAAGACACCCTGGTGTAGGTCACTGATCCAACATGCAAACAACCCAAATAGTACCCAGTATGCACAACAGGAAGAAAAGAGAGGATGTGTAAAGCTAACTTAAAATGTAGTGGTCTTGGCTTGTTATATTTTGTGAAGCTGACAGGAGCTCTGTGGTTTTCTAGAATTGAAACTGTGCTAATTCTCCCTGCTCATCCAGCTCCCAGGTCAGAGAAGTGACGACATTGAATAACAACAAAAAAACGTGTATGTGTGGAGTAGGACCTGACCTCTGATTATACAGCCTAGATTTCACATTTCATGGTGTGTCCATTGTGACCGACACTGAAATACAGAGGAGAGTGACATCTGCAGGACTTAGTCTCTCTCTCCTCTTTTAATAGCAGGAGAGGGAACCAAGGCAGGAAAGTAGCCTCATAAGAAAAAGGTACGTTAAATTAATTAGGTAGCTCCTTCATTAGAAACTAATAGAGTTTTGCCAGCTATGGAAAGAGTCTCTATATCTGAAAGATTCACCTGTATTGTCCTTTATAAGAGCTGTTGGATCTAACAGCATTTCTATTTTTATTTCAGCTCTTTGATCTCTCCTCTCCTATTCAGTCAACAGGAGATTAAATGAAAAATCTACAACTGTTAATGTCTCTATGTCTTACATCTGCGGTTTTCAGTTTATTTATAATTATAGGTGGCAAAGCATGTGTCAGCTAGTTCATAGGTCTTGTTATATTTGTTTAATGACTGAGTTTGGTGACAAATTAACAGCCATATCTTTTATCAAATATACTTGAGGAAGTGCATGACCCTCACTTGATGAAGATGGGGCCTGATGCCCAGATGATATTCAGAAGTTTGCCTGCAAAATGAATGTAAATGAGGAAAGGGAACAAGGAGTGTTCCAATTAAGTACAGTTTTAAGCTGCTACTTATAAAAATTGTGCACATCATTTTTATTCAATATTGGGTACAGAAGGATAATCTAGTTCACAAATTAGTTCAAGAATTAAGTGTCATGGAATTAATAACCTCAAAACTGTTTACTGTGAGTTCTTTTGCACTAACTTTATGCATTTCCAAAAATAAACACATTAAAGAAAGCTGTAAACACACTTTGAGAACTTAGAAAGGAGTTTCTAAAAGTTACTTATCTGAAACGTTAATTTCACTTCCCACAGATGCTGATTGACTGATCCTGTGTTTCCAGCATTTTCTGTGTTTCTTTGATTTCTTGCTTTTTGTTTACATCCTCCCTTTATTATGAGATAGAACATATATAGCTCATTAGTATGGAGTGCCCTTCGGCCCAACTCGTCCATGCCGACCAAGGTGCCCACTAAGTTAGTCCCATTTGCCCGTGTTTGGCCCATATCCCTCTGAACCCCTCCTATCCATTTACCTATCCAAATGTTTTTTAAATGTTGTTATTGTACCTGCCTCAACCACTTCCTCTGGCAGCTCATTCCATATATGCACCACCCTCTGCAGGAAAATGTTGCCCCTCAGTTTCCTTTTAAATCTTTCACTTCTCACCTTAAACCTATGCCCTCTAGTTTTTAGTTCCCCTTCCTTGGGAAAAAGACAATGTACGTTCACCTTATCTATACCCCTCATAACTTTATATACCTCTATAAGATCACTCCTCAATCTCCTACTATGTTCCAAGGAACAAAGTCCTAGCCTGCCCAACCTCTCTCTATAACTTAGGTCCTTGAGTCCTGGCAGCATCCTTCTAAATCTTCTCTGCACTCTTTCCAGTTTAATGGTGTCTTTCCTATAACAGGGCGACCAAAACTGTACATAGTATCCTTTGATTGTACATCATCTTTGAATGTATTCAAGTGACCAAGCATAAACAATTCTCTGAGGTAGAAAATTCCAAAGAATCACAGCCCTTTGTGAAGAGGTTTCTCCTCGGTTCTAAGTTGCCCTTAGTGATTATAATATGATTGAATTTTATATTAATTTTGGGGGTTGAGAAGAATGGGTTCAAGACTGGCATTTTAAACTTAAATAAGGGCATTTATGAGGGCATGAAAACAGAGCTAGCTAAAATGACCTGGGAAATTAGTTGAAGGGATCAATCAAGATGCAGTGACGGACATTTAAGGGATCTTTCAGAAAGCACAGAGTATATACATTCCAAGGAGAAAGGAAAATTCCAAGTGGACCCACTAGCTTTGCTTAATTTTTTAAAAATTCTAGGTAATATAATTGTATATAGTTGTGAAAGATGGGGCAAAAGGGCAGAAGGTTGGAGAGAATATGCAAAAGCAACAAAAAAAGTCTAATAAGGAAGGAAGGAAATAGAGTATGAGGTAAAGTTAGCCAGTATTCCAAAAGTAGAATTTCTATAGATATTTAAAATAGAAAAGAGCTAACAAAGTGTGTATTGATCCAATGGAAGATGATTCTGGAGAGTTAATAATGGAAAACAAGGAAATGGCGTATGAATTAAACAGGTATTTTTCAGTAGTCTTCACTATGGAGAATATAAGTAACATCCCAGAAATAGCTAGAAATCAAGAGCTTGAAAGAAGAGCAGAATTCAAGAAAACTATGATGTCCAGGGCAGAGGCACTGATCAAATTGTTGGAGCTGCAATCTGACAGATCTCCAGGTCCTGATGGACATCATCCTATGGTTTTACAAGAAGTGACTAGTGAGATAGTTAATGCAATGATTCTACAGTTCCAGATTTCCCTCGGTTCAGGGAATGTTCCATTAGGTTGGAAAATAGTGAACGAAACTCCTTTATTAAAAAAGAGAGGGAGGCAGAAAGTAGGAAACTACAGGCCAGTTAGCTTAATATCTGCCATTTGGAAAATGTTAGAAGTTATTATTAAAGACGTTAAAGAGGACACTTACAGAAAATCAATAGAATCAGGTAAAATCAACAATGGTTTTGTGAAAGGGAAATCATATTTGACCAATTTAGAACATGGATCATAGAACAGTACAGCACAGGAACAGGCCCTTCGTCCCACAATGTCTGTGCCGACCATGATACCAAGTGAAACTAACTCTATCTGCCTGCACATGATCCATATCCCTCCATTCCCTTCATGTTGATATGTCTGTCTAAATGCCATTGTGTTGTCTGCTTCCAACACCACCCTTGGCAGCGCATTCCAGGCACCTACCATTCCCTGTGGGAAAAAAACTTGCTTCACACATTTCCCTTAAACTCTCACCTTAAAGCTCTGACCTCTAGTACTTGACGTTTCTACCCTGGGAAAGAGACTCTGACTATCTACGCTATTTATGCCTCTCATAATTCTCATAATTTTGTAAACTTTTATCTGATCACCCTACAGCCTTTGACGCTCCAGAGAAAACAATCCAAATCTGTCCAACCTCTCTTTTTAGCTCATACCATCTAATCAAGAGAGCATCCTGCTGAACCTCTTCTCCTCCCTCTCCAAAGCCTCCACATTTTATTTAAAATATATTAGAGTTCTTAGAAAAAAGAACGTGCTGTGGATAAAGGAGAATCAGCGGATGTACTGAGATGTCCAGGAGACAATTCCTAAGGTACTGAGTCAAAAGTTATTGCAGAAAATAAAAGCTCGTGATGGAGGAGATTACATAATTACTTAGATAGAAGATTGGTCGGCAGACAGGATACTGAGTGCGGACATAAATGAATTTTTCTCTGCTTAGCAACATGTTATGAATGGTTTACCACAGGAATTGACATTGCGGTCTTATTACAATTTATACGAATGACTTAAATGAAAACACGGTTGGTATTGTTGATAACTTTGCTAATGAGACAAAGATGGGTAGGAAAGTAAGTTGTGAGGAGGATATAAGGAGGCTGCATATAAATTAGGTGAGTGGGCAAAGTTTTGGCAAATGGAGTATAATATCACTAAATGTTCATTTTGGCTGGAAAAATGAAAAAAATACGTAAATGGTGAGAGATTGCAGATCTGTGAGATACAGAGGGACCTGGATGTCCTGGTGCAAGATTTTCAAAAGACTAGTATGCAGTAGAAGGAAGTGACTGGGAAAGCTAACAGAATTGAAAATAATATTGTGAGCTTATGCTTCAATTATATAGGGCAATGGTGAGACTTCATCCGGAGTATTAGGTACAGGTGACCCCGTGTTATGGCTGTTCGGTTTGCGGAAGTTCGCCCTTATGGAATTCGCAAGTCACTGCTCAAAAATCTGAGATGCGGAATAAAATTCGCTGTTATGAAATTAATGTAGAGGGAGATAAATAAACACAAAAGTGGAAGAAACAACAAATTTTGTCTATTTTAATTTTTTACAACTCACATTTCTTGATGCATGCGCAGATGATGTGGTTTTTTTTTAGCATGGTAGGTTCATTTTGCTGTCCAGCAATTTCTTTTCCAAGAGTCTTCCATATTATTTACCCTCAAGATGTCTGAAACAGGGCCAGCAGGTTTAAGGGAAAGTTGTAAACCTGATGACCTCTGTCATTTGTTGTGTGTTACATCATTAAACTATTGTGCCTATATTTGATAAGCAATTAACAGTGTATGTTGCCATTCAAACTGAAGGCTGGAAGATGACAAGCATCTGCAATTGCTTGTGTCTGCACAAGCCGGGAGGCATCCAGGTGACCCTGTTCGAGGGCGAAAGGAGCTTAGTTAGTTCGGCCTGAAGTGCCCTGCTCAGGGTGAAACAACGGACCCTCTGACACTTAAGAGATTTGCTTTGGAAACTGCCAAGGCAATCTCTTAAATGGCTCCCTGCTGTGAACCAGCAGCTGCGGTACTCATCATCACCGTTGAGAAATAAACATCCTATTGGAATGCATCTCCCCTTATAACATGGGATTCAATGTGAAGTAGGGTTTGGCTTTATGGAAAATTGTGATATGGATGGTTTTCTCAGAACGTAACACCTCTGTAACGTGCGGGTCGCCTGGACAGTATCGGTCTCATTTAAGTAAGGATGTAAATGTATTGAAAGCAGCTTAGTGACTGGTTATTAGGCTAATCTTTGGAATGGATGGGTTGTTTTATGAGGAAAGAATGGATTGGCTAATCTTGTATTTGTTGGGGTTTAGATGAGTGAGAGGGAATGATTGAAACATATAAATTCTTGAGGGTTCTTGACAGGGTGGAGAGGATGTCCCCTTTTGTGTGAGAATCCCAAACCAGTGACCACTGTTTGAAAATAAGGTGTTGACCATTTGAAACAGAAACAAGATTTTTTGTTTCTCATGGGCTTTTAGAGCTCTCTTCATCAAAGGATGGTAGAAACAGGTTCTTTGAACCATTTTAAGGCAGAAGTAGTAGGATCCTTGATAAATAAAGGTGACCAAAGGTAGAATCGAATAGAGTTGGGTCACAGTCAGATCAGCAGTGATTTTATAAAGACACGTAGCAGGCTCAGTGGTCCAAGTAGCACACACCTGCTCCTGATTCACAGACTTGTATGTAAATAGTTGATGCCTTGTTTCAAATCTATGATCCCAAATTGTAAATGTCCTTCAACATCTACCCTTTAAGCATTTTCATATGTTTAGGATTCACTTTTATGCTCTGGAGAACATGGCTCACTCTAATCAATTTCAGCTCTCTTATCCCAGAAATCTATATGAATCCTTGTTGCCTCCCCCTGTAAAGCAAGTGTACCTTTCGATGGCTCAGGAGATAATAACTATACACAATGCTCCAAGCCCAGTATAATTGTGGCTTGAGCTTCTCACTCATACAGTTAAAGTCCTGCTTGCAGTAACGGCTAACACAGTATTTTCCTGTTATTCTTTTACTCTATTAACATGTTAACTTTAAAGGTTCCTAACAGGATGTGTCTTTTTAACAATGTGCATCAAGGAAATGTGAGTGGCACCTAGAAACACTCTGGTTTACCCCTAAACAGATTCATGAACTTGTTGGAATGCTGTGTTTCTGTAAAGGTTAGTCGTGCTGACAGGTTTCTTAATTTCTTAATGTTTTCTTAATTCTTAATTCTTAATGATTTCTTAATGTTGTTGACATAAATAATTCTAAATGCTCTCATGTTAAGATATAATATCTTATGTTAAATATGTTAAATATTAATAGGAATTAGCCCATAATCTTAGGCTGCAGGATCTTCAATTTCAAAAATAACTGAACATATATTTAAGTGTGATGAATCAATTCACTTACATTTTATATGTCCATTGGAAAACTGGGCCAACTGTTAACTGGGTGAGTCAGCAGAGTCTTCCACTGCTTAGAGCAGGGTCTGGGTACTGTAACAGTCATAACATTGATATTAAACCTTAGTCGAGGTATGCAGCTCTTTCCCAAGACAACAAGCAAATATGGCAACATTTCACATTCTTTTGGTTTATCTCATAATGTGTCATAAAGTTTTAGATGACCTGTGTAGGTGTGTATCTGCTCTGTGAGGTAACCTTTGTTTATCAAGAATCTAGCTACCTCTGCCTTAAAAAATATTCAAAGACTCTGTTTCTGCTACCCTTTGAGGAAGAGAGTCCATCTGAGATAGGATAGGATGGAACAATGGCACAACAAATAGTGCGGCTGCCTCGCGGCTCCAGAGTCCCTGGGTCGATCCTGACCTGGAGGTGCAGTCTGTGTGGAGTTTGCACATTCTTCCTGCACCCAGGGTTCTCCCCTGGGTACCCTGGTTTCCTCCTGCATCCCAGAGATGCACTGTTTGGTAGGTTAGTTTGTTACTGTAACTTGCCCCAAGCGTAGGTGGGTGGCAGGAGAATCAGGGTGGAGGTGAAGGGCACGAGAGGGAGATTAGGTTACAGGAAAATTAGTGGGAGATTTGGATCGATGGGATTGTTCTGAGACCCAGCATAGAATCGATGGGCTGAATGGTTTCCTTCTGTGTCATTAGGAAATATGAATTGGTGATTGATATGTTCAGTAATTTACTCTTAACTTTTCTAATCCTAACTTGCTTTAGTTTCTTATCCTCCCCTTCCTCAGGCAAATCAGTCATTTCCTCCTACTCTAAGCCTGCTCTAACTTGCAGGCCAACTAACTTGCCTGGGGAAGTAAACCTGAAAAGTCATAAGGTAGGGCTTGGTGTAGGTGGGTGTGGAGGGCGATGCTGGTTTATTCAGTTTGCAAGAATGATCCTGGAAAACTGACAGATGAAGACAAAGGAGTAGTGAAGCATGTCTGTATATTAATGGACTAACCTAGTTGAATTGCTTAGTACTTGATTTGGTTTGTGACTTGCACGTGATCGGGGTGAGTTTTAGTCCAAGGGTCCTTCATGGTCTCTGTAATTCAGTTGCTGTTCCCATTATCCAGCTGGTTCTTTGGGAGACTCATGGAAGAGCTTATACATGAACCATTTATTCCCAGACTTGCTGTGAAACAAGTTATGAGCTCAGAAGTTAAACTGTGCCCATTGGTGAACATAGGTCCTATTCAGGCATTTCATTTGAACTTGAAGCATTGCACATTCCTGAGCAGGAGGTTTATTTTATGAAATGCGCTTCCACTGAAGCAAGAAGTGCTCTCGTGGATAGCATGAAGAGATCCTTAAAGTGTCATGCAGCTGGAAATAACGTCAATCTTAATAAGTCATCAACTTTTAGTTTGAGGGCTTGAAGGGCCGTCATTGTTCTTTCATGTTGTTGCAGGACAGATCAATTTGAGCAACAGCTGCTTCAATAAACAAGGCTGCCATTCACTGCGCTGGAAAAGTCTCCGTGAAAGCCAACTTTTTAATCAATCTTTAAATCAATGGCAAATTCACTGATGCAATGGTAGTCTCTGAGCCAAGAATCACATCTGTTCAGAAGCGTTTAGTACATGTGTTGCTAGGAACACCCTGCTTTTAAGAGTGTACGGTGGCAGTTATTTAGGGTATTAACTGGCACTTACTGCGCTGGAAGTTGTCCAGTTTCTGACACTTTTTTTGTAATCTCAGGATCTGGCTCAGATGGGAATCCAATACCCCTACTTTTAACAAATCAGGTGGGTTAAACTGAATTAACCCAGTTGCTGTCAAAGAAAATTGATCAGAAATGCACTAATGTTCTAATCACTGCAGTGCATAAATTACAGATAGCTTGTGGGGAGAATAACATACATTATAAAAAATCTTGACTTGCAAAAATGTGGATCAGTGGCAGCAATATTGGCAATGCTAACACTCTTTTATTGTCTTCAGTAAATATGTTTACAGTCACACTGTGTTGAAAGTGAACCATGTATTTTGTGCTAGATAATATCCTAAAGGTGTTAGATCCTCTCTACTAGGGCATCAATGTGGAGCATATTAACAGAGAACAATTAATGTGACTTGCGGGTGATTTTGCAAAAGCAGGTGAGACCAATAATGATTGTAAATGAGTTGTTTTTCAGTTGTATTCTAGAACAAGGCCCCTTGATTAGTATGGTGAAGTTATGAGTGCCCTGTTCGGTTGTTGCTTTACTTTCTTTGTCTTGGGCAGACCATGGCAGATGTTCCTCAGTATTGACCCACCATGGCAACATGCCTGCCTTGTTTCTGAGAACAGTATTATGTTGTGGTTTCATATCCGTTGGTGCTGTTACACTGAAGCCATAATTGTTCAATTTTCTAAAGCTATGGCTGAGTATCTCCAGCATTTTCTGTTTTATGTTCAATTCTCCTGACTATTTTCATCGTGTCAGTTCAGCGGATGTGATTTATTATTAGGAAGAGATGCAAGCCTTGTAATCGGCCGCACTGACGGCTGCTTTCAGCCAGATTTTCTTGGCCAGTTGTGCGTGATCCTTTGTCATATTAATAGGCTATATTGAAAACAAGCAGCATGCATAAACTCCAGTTAAAACAGCAGCTGGATGAATAAATTAGAAAATAATTTCAAAACTAAAAATATTGTAGGTTTTGTTCAGAGGTGAAAGCTGTGGGCAAATTATAAAAATAATCGGTTCTGGGATCATGGTCAGTGTTGTGTGCTAGAAGTTAAACATTGTGTCTGTCATTAATACTTTGGAAATTTTTGTAACATCCTGAGTATCAGTACCATTTGTTCCTCCTTTCCTTCCCAACCCAATATCTCTGGACATTCAAATAAACCAATGAAGGCAAACCTGAAAAAACATAGCTGAGCAGATAATGTAAAAAGTGTACAAGAAAGTCAGAGGCCATAGAAATAACAAACAGTCTGCTGGAGGCCACAGAAACTCTGGTGTGCAGCAATAATTACTGGGCACAACACGTCTCGAGTTGGTTCCATTACACGACCCAGTGCTCTAGTGCACATTTGTATCATAGGTTGCTGTGTTCGTTGTATTAGGAAGTGGGGGGTTAGTCAATGCAACTCCTGTCTACTGAAAGTATGCAAAGCAGTCAAATGGTGACATCAGAATAGTGCAACTTTGATTTGATGTCAATCCGTCAAATCGAACTCAGTAATGCAACTGAAATGATATGTTAACCTTACACAGCTAAGCACACATCCAACACTGGGGAGGGCCTCCACAGCTTCTTTAGAGTAATCATCATAAGGTCATAACAAGTAAGAACAGAAGTAGGCCATTCACTGCCTCAAACCTGCCCCACCTTTCAATAGGATAATGGCTGATCCATTATTCCTCAACTTCACTTTCCTAGCCTTTCCACTTTTCTTGTGTCTCCTTTCCCCATAACCCTTCCTGATTAGAACTCTCTCACAGGCTTATATGTACTCAGGGACTCCACTCCCACAACTCACTGTGGCAAGAAATTCTGTCGACTCTCAGTCCTCTGAGAGAAGAAATTCTTTTTCACCTTGATCCTAAATGGGCACCTCCTTATTCTGACACCATGCCTTCTGGTTCTGGATTCTCCAGGAGAGGAAACATCCTCTCAGCATTTAGCCTGTCTAGCCCCTTAAGAATTTTATATATTTCAAGACGATTGCCTCCCTTCTCAACTCGAGTGAATAGAGACCCGATCTGTTAAACCTTTCCTCATAGAACAGTCCCTCCATATCAAAGATAATACTAGTGAACCTCCTCTTTTTCAATGTAATAATATCTTAATTTGGGGGGCCAAAGTGGTTCACAGTATTCTACTTGTGACCTCACAAGTGCCTTGTACAGTTGCAGTAAAATTCCCCAACTTTTATGCTCCAATCCCCTTGAAATGAGAACTAAAGTTCAATTAGCCTTCCCTATTACCATTTGTGTGCTAGCTTTCTGTCTTTAGTGCACAAGGACACCCAAATCCCTTTGTGCGGCAGCTTTTTGCGTGGTTCTCCCTTTAAGTAGTGTTCTGTTCTTATTTAAAAGAGCAAATGTTTTGTCAAGAAGTAAATAGATCAGATACTGCCATTATTGGAAGTGTTATGCTCAAAGGAAGAGATGGTAAGGAAAAGTGGATTGACCTGTGCTGAAATAGACAGTGAGAGCAAATTAAAGAGATTTCACCTACTCCTCAGCTACAACAGAGAGTGCTAGTCCCTGATCTCTGACATTAGAGTTGTCAGGCTAATTGGAGTGTTGGATTTAACTCTCTAACAAGAGGCCATCTGAGAACACTGGATTTAGAAAGGAATTAAATCGATAGTATAAAAAAGTTAATGTGGTGGACATCTGAAATAAAGCAAAGCAAAACGATGAAAATTCTACATGTGCTCCACTGGTGATTGTGTAGACTACCTGTGAATATTGTCTAAAGTGCATACTCAAAGCTGAAAGAAACATATCATAGTCTTTTGTTTCCCGACGACTCCTCATTTGAAATATATTTATGAAGATAAGTGATCAATATTTTTCCAGCGCAATCTACATACTACACTGTGGTTGGATTTTCCATTCCAGTTTTAAACTGATAGGATGGCTTTAATATTCAGACTGTTACTACAAAAGTTGTGCTGAAACTATTTTGAACCAGTATTTGTTCCCTTTGGCTATGTGTTGATTGTTTCAGTCTTCTGTGTCCTAAGGAAAATGTACTTCAAACAAATAAGGAAAAGTGAGCACGTTTCTTGCCTGGTGTATTTGCCTGGTTTTTGGTAAGCTGTCATTATGTTCTACCACATAACAGATAGGAGATGACATGTACGTCCCAAGAGATTGGTTCTTCTGTACATTAAAGGGGTTCCGGTGTCACTTTCAAATTGTGACCTGAGGAAGACAGAATGACATTTTGTCACTCTAAGAGTCAGTTCAACACAATGTCAATAAATGAGTTTTCACTAATAAAGTATTTAAGAAATATTGAGGTATTTTGAAAATGTGGTACAGCACTCGTAAAGTTTGCTGAAATGCTGATGTTGCAGTTTGGAAATGCTGTGGACCTTTCCAAAAAGTTGGCACATTTCTAGTTGCTAGACTGGTAAATCTACAGAAAGCATAACACCAGATGGTTTATACAGTTGCATCTGGAGGGATGTATCTACACAAATACTATATGAATTTAAAAATAACTTGAAATTGAGAAATAAAACTCTAAGGAATTCACTAAAAGTTTGAATTCTTCAAACAGCCAGTCATGTTGCTTCAGATTTCCAGCATCTGCAGTCTCTTGTGTCTCCTCTCCTCAGTTCTTCAAAGTTCTCTTTTCAGGACTGAGGTATTTTAACACCCAACTTTATTGGCATTATGGCCTTGCATTTAAGAAGGCAAAAATGTAGAAAAAACTTTCAAAGCAAGTCCATGATATGTCAAGCTGACCACAGATACGCAACATAACCCAAGCATAGCAGCTTTCAGAGTACATTGGAGAGGAAGGAGGCTGGCTAAAGTCCAGCTCCTGAGATGATGTGGTTGGAATTGCAATATCACGAACTGGATTCTTTTTACTTTTAACAGTTCTGATATTAATTTCTAAAGTACTACATTTTACTAAATAAATCTAAGAATACTTGTTAATTCATTTTTAAGGTAAAATTGCAAACACATATTATTAAATAAGTGCCTTGGGTTTTACACTTTAACATCAAGCTTATGGTAATGGGCATATTGTAGTTTTACAACAAGTAATATTCAAATTGAAAGTATTGCAGCTGTCCCACAGCACTACTATGTAACAAATGGAAGAGCTGAAGGGTTTTCATTTGAAATTCTTGACCCCATTCCCCAGACAGTACATGGTAGAGTCACAGATATAAAGGCTTTCCTGACACAATTGTTGACTCCAGCTAACCCAGAGGGCTCAAAATCCGGCTGCATCAGGGAACAGATGAATTACTTACGATTGATTATAAATATACACTTGAAATGAGGGCAAATTAAATTTACAAATGTAATCTAAAAGGAGCTTGTGTTAGTTTTGTTATTTTACCTTCAGACTACGGGAAGCTTGCTGTTAATTTGCAGTCCATTATCAAATATTGAGATTTAGAATTTAAGTTTGTGTTCAAGTTTGTGAAATGCAAAGTTTAAGTTTGAACAATTATTATTAAAGATAAGCAATTTCCAGAGAATTATAGGTAAGAAAGAATGATTATTTACTTGTAATGACATTTTTTACTAAAATTACCAATTCCATCCATGACCTTAAGTGCGTCCAGATCCTTCAGTGAGATTAAGTCATGAAGTATAAAATTTAATCACTGCACATAAAAGACAGTGGATAATTTTATCCATACTAAATGCATATTTTTGTGTTCAATATTATGTTCGGAATTTTATTTTGACATTAGAAATTTCAGTTACTGAGCAAAATAAAATGATGCATCAAAATATTTTCAGAAAGCATTTTGAAAAATTGTGGGCAAAAGATAACCCAGCACCTCATAATGATTCCTAGGATCATTGTGGTACAGAAGAGATTCATTTGGTCCAGCTACTCCATACCAGTGCCTTTTGTAGCAATCTACTTGGTTTAAGTCTACTACTCTTTCTCTGTAGCCATACACATATTTTCCCTTGGGTGTCTGTCCAATTCCTTTTGAAAGCTCTGATTGACTCAGTTTCCATCACTGCTACAAGTGGTGCTTTCTAGATCGTAACCACTCCCTGCTTCTTGAGTTCTTTTGCCCATCACTTTGAATCTTCAAACCTTCAGCTAGTGGGAACAGCTCTCTGCTTACTCTTTCTAAACAGTCTTATATAACTCTGTCAAATAATGTGATAAGTACAGTTATGTGGTGATGTTCGAATTCTTGTTGGAAAATTTGTACCATTAGATTACTATAGAGCAAAGCCCCATGTCTCTTCAGTAAGTGTGATGTGCTTTAAGTGTTCTATATATGCCTTTTGTTTTAACTATAATGTATAGATGGTGATGTGAGAATATTCTGATAAATAATGTTTTTCCTGCTGACTGGATTTTCAAGGAATATTTTTCTCTTTATTTCACATTTGATTTGGTTAATGATCTACTTAAGGTCATGCTTGTTTATCCTGAGCTGTTTGATTCATGTTATTTACTCATCCAGAAAGCTCATCATTCCTCCCTGTTCTCAAAACCTCACACCAATGTAATTTCACCTTGCATTAGAGTTAAGCTTTCCGATTTATACTTTGTCTTGCATTAGAGAAAAAAATGCTAGTATTTGTTATTTAGGTGGAATTATTCCTGCTGAAGTTGCTAAAACATGCCAAAGAAATAATTGTGGTGCAAATTTGTGTCCTTATTTCCCTCATCGGAAAAGAGAAAAACCATCCGAGGGATCTTAGAGAAACATAATTAATATAACCTTTTTCAAGAAAGGAGAGAGGTGTGATTGTGGTAATCGTACTGTGGTCTTCCTTCTGTCTACCACAAGCAAAGGAGGGGGTATGGAAGAATAACAGAAGTGATTTGGGTATGTTCATTGTTATCAGAGCGTGGTGGCAGCTTTGGTTGAGTGGTAATATTCTCACCTCTGAGCCACTCCAAGCAACTAAACACATAATGTGGACTGGAGCTTCAGTGAAATGTGTTAAACTGCCACATGACCTTCTGCCAGATGAGACATTAAATCATATTTCCCTTTTCAGACAGATATAAAAGATCCCATGGCACTATATGAAGAAGTGTAGGAGAGTTCTCTGGGTATCTCGCCAATATTTGTGCCTCAAACAGCATCACTGACAGGCTTCGTGAGGATTTATCTCATTGCTATTTCTGGGACCTTGCACGCAGTAGCAATACATAATTTATTTCATCCCTGTTTTTTTTTGTCCTTTAATTAGCGGTCTCTTCATCTGGTTAAGGTACTGGAGAGCAGGCATGGAGCCATATATTAAAAATGCTGGTCCCTTTGAAAAGGGAGAGGGCAGATGAGCGAATGAAATATCCAAACTTTTTCTCTTCAAATGGTAATTGACTCACAAGTGAGAGTCTTTGATCACTGAATAAATATTCCCATTGACAGTGTTCAGTCACATCTACCTTTAAATGCTGTAACAGGTGCTAAGAACAAAAGAGTATATAAAATTCACATTAACCTCTTAAATTTGTTTTTGACATTTTGACTAGAATCATCAAGGCATAGTAGGCTATGGACCAAGTGCTGGCAACTGGCATTAATGTAGATAGGTAGATGGTTGGCATGGACATGGTGAACTGAAAGGCCTGCTTTGGTGCAAAAATACTAATCTTTTCCATAGTTGATTCATAAATTCATGTGCTGGTCAACTATTTTCAATGTTCTGTGGTAAATAAATCTGAATACCACACTTTTAAATGGATGTCAGGAGCTTAGAGGTCCTGCAGAGAAGATTTACCAGAACTACGTTGAGCTTAGGGACTTAATGTGATGGGATGTGAAACTGGGAGCATGCTCCACAGACCAGAGAAGAATAAGGGGAGATTTAATAGAATAGCTCTGAATGATTGAGGATTTTTCTACAGTAGATAAGGAGGAACTGTTTTCACTGGCTAGTACTTCCACTGACGACTTCTTCCGCAGAGATTCAAGGCAATTTGCAACAGAACCAGAGAGAAGATAAGAATTCTTTGAACACAGTATCTTTAAAAGAAATGGAACCTGTGCTTGAACGGAAGTAATAGAGTTATAGAGAAAAGCAGAAAGGTGGAATTAATTGCATAGACCTCCATGAAGCTAGCTCAGATGCTTTGGAATGCATGGCCAGCTTGACAGGTCTGCTTTTAAAAATACAGGTTCATTAACTCATTTTCATCAGCAAAGTGCACTGTTGACATTAATCTCAGTGCTCACTGTCAAATGATTGCAAACATATACCTCAGGAATGAATTAGTAAGTTCAGGTCTTTTATTTAAGAAAAAAAATTCTTCCTCTCCAGAATATGCTAACTTGGTGGTGAGATATAGCTGCATGTGCATGAAATCTGCTCAAGGACCATCAAAGATGTGTGGAAGGTGATGGTGACTGGGCATTTGATCACAATTAATAAACTACCGTTAAATTCTACACTTTTAGGAATGGCTGGTTCTGATTTGCAGAAACCAGCCATCCCTAAAAGTGTAGAATTCTGGTCTCAGGTTTAACCAACAGAGAAATCTGTGTAAGAGAAACTTAGTACACAACCTTTTATTCAGCCAGTTAGAGATATTGAGTAACTCACTTGTTAAGGTTTCTCTCTCACCTTACGACATCTTACATTTATATAGCACTTGTAATATTTGATGCCAAGCGTTAGAAAGATATGCTAGGGCTGGTGAACAAAGTTATGGTCAAAGGGGCAGATTTTAAATCTACTGTTATATAGATGTTTTGTTTGCAGTCATTCATCTGGTGTTTGAAATGAAAGAAAACAGCTAGTTTCTCAAGTAAATTCATATTGTGTCATTTTGCTCAATCATTTTGCTATCAGAAAACTATCCAGATGTTAGAGCTGATATTGGGGCTGTGTGTGTATTGTCTGTTCTCAATGTAAAGCTAACCCCGGTTACTTAAGTCCAACTCTAAATTGCTTGGTATGATTATGTACTAAATGTTGGAATTGCATTGTGTAATAATGGTTGTCTTTTTTATGCTTAATTTTGTAAATGTTTTGTTATTTAGTGATGATACTAATGTAGATATTCATATCCAACTGTCCAGATGTCAGCACAATGGAATGTCACTCAAAGCAGTAGTGTTTCCTGCCAAACATTCTGCAGGTTATGGAACAATTTGCCTATAACTAAGAAGTATTCCAATTTTTGCAGTGTGGCTATAGAGGGCAGATTGTTAACAGAAAGTGAACATTTACATGTGGTCAATGATTTGCCACTTCAAGGCTGCATGATCTCATTACTTAGCAACCAGCAATTGAATGCTAAGTATAGCTGGAAGTACCTGTGTATAAATCTTTGAGGGTGGTAAGGTAGGTTGAGAAAGCAGTTGAAATTTAACCAAAGCCAGCAGTCATTCGATCACTATTATGCTCCCATAAGGTCTTGCTTATCTAAAAGGGCCAACTGGGGATAGAGGGACCAAGACTGAAATTAATGCTTTGTCATAAATTTCTGGAATATGCAATAGAGAAGTGTTTCTCAACAACTTGTCCATGGACAGGAGCCATTCCATATGCGATTAGATGAAAAAAATAAATATATGTAAAAAATTTCTTAAAAAACTGTCACAGACTTCTTAGATTTACGAGTGAGGTAGAATTTGACAAAATCCAAAACAGCTCATAGTAAATTTACGTTCCAATCCGTTGCAGCTCCATTTCAGATCTTCCATTTAAAATCACTACTGAAGTTAATAGGAGTACAAACCAGCAAGTTAAATTAGGATTTTAATTTGTTCATACAGCGTGACAAAGCAGGTTGAGTTGGATCATTTATTTTAGAATCAGTAAAAAAAAATTTGGAGAAACATAAGAGAATTGAAGCAACAAACTACCTGCTGGAAGAACCTAGCGGGTCGAGCAGCATTTGTGGGGGGAAAGGAATTGTCGATGTTTTGGGTGGAAACCCTGCATCAGCAGTTTAATGAGAAATGAAGCATGTGATGAGCAATGTAATGAAAGGGAAGATCCTGAGCAACAATGCCATGAAACCTTCCACTGTGATTCATTACAATGAGACCAAAAACCAGAAGTTGAATGAAAAGCCAGTGGAAATTTTGCAATGGAAGCAGGGTGAAGTGGCATCCCAACAAAAGCGAGCGTGTACTGCAGTAATGAAAAACGAAAGTATGTTACAAGTATCGTATCTTCCTGCCCATCACATTGCCAAATACAAAACAACATTTGCAGTAGGTGAAGATTAACAGTGCCTTTAATAATAGGTGCCTGTCGTTCAGTCTTGGGTGAAACAGCTGCCAAATAAGTTAGCAGCATTCCTTTGTCAAATGATAGAGCCTCACATCAAATCACTGATATTGCAGAAAACATTTATTCCCAAATTACTGGAGAGAGAAGACTAAAGGCAGGTTTGCACAACAGTTAGATGAGTCAACTGACTTATCTACATGTGCTATGCCTATAAGGTAGCTTTTCATGAAGATTTATGTTGTTCAGAAGAACTGCCACAAAATACAACTGGAGGTAAAATGTTATAAGATTTGCATGAATACGTGACAGAGCATGGTCTCCACTAGAAATGCTGCATTTGAATTTTTACTGATGGAATAGCTACAATGACATTTCATAGAAAGGTAGAGGTAGCCAAGAAATTGTCTCCAGCGTTTAATAATGTCTTCATTACAGAACTTAAAATTATGAATTTTGTGAAAGCAAGTGCCCTCAGTTCTCACATCATTGCTGCTACGAGTTACAAAATGGAGGCTGATCACCATTACCTATCTTAATGTGCTGAGGTTCAGTGACTGTCCCCCTGGTGAAGTACTAAATTGAGTAAACTTGAAGCCTTTCTATCTCAAAAGAAGTCTCCTTTTGGTATTTGCCAAGCTTACACATCTGGCATATATATATTTGATTGCTTCAATCACCTAAATCTGTCTATGCAGGGAAGTGTTTTTAGTGTGTTTGGAATGGCAGACAAGATCATTGCTTTTAAAAAGTAAATGTAATGTCTGGCAAGAAAGAACTGGGCATAATTGGTTTGACATGTTCCCATGTTTTGCATCCTTGACTATGATTGACAGCAAAGGCATCAGTCTCACTCTTCAAAGTGAAATATCATTATCCCATCTAAAATCAAGTCTCAAAAATTTAATGGGTGTTTCCCTCTGACTGTGATCCACAGAAGGAAGGCAATGAATGTGATACTTCTCCTCTGTGAACGACAAGGCTCACTGTTGCCAACACAGAGGACGAGTTGTTAAATGATCAGGGCCTGAAGTACAATTTCCAAACTTGTCTTAAATCTAGAATAAAATCAAAACATGATATCCAGAACTCAGTGAACTTACAGTCAAACTTTGCTGCATTTTACTTACCTTTGAGAAAGTGGATTTTCAGCTGCAACTAAAACCAGGTACCTGAACAGACTGAGCATTGGAAAGATGCTCTGACTATCCTTGCCTAACATTCGCCCCTCATCGAAAGGCTTATGGCAACACGGCAGGGACAGAAATCCCATTAGGAGATGGTGGCAGGATCATTTTTAATTAAAGTATCGGTGATGTGCAAGTGTAGAATGATAACATGACAGCTGATTCTTGTTATTGTGCCTTTAATTATGTCTGTGTGATATTTACAGATTGCTTTAGGGATAGAATATGTGTTTAAAAAAAAAGCACTCTTCCCCCAATTATACCAGAGAGAGAAAGCTGACATTTTAAAAACATGACCATGCTCAGTTCTCGTCAAAGATTTCTTCTGAAGTGTTAAATTCCAACAGAAAAGAACTTTTTTTTGTAAACTGCACTAAATGGGGTGAATTTCAAATTATTCAACTTAATTAAACTCCAGTGTGTGTGCATTTTCATATAGTTTCAAGCTTGTGCATTACAAAACTAGTGGTAAAGGACAGACAAAAATGGTCAGGGCAAAAAGAGGTCCACATTAGGAAGAAAGCCAGCCAGTTCTGGCATCAAAAAGATCGTGGGATGTGGTGCCGGGGGACCCACTCTTGCCTTTCCTCCCTGCCTTAGTTTCTTCCTCCCATTGAAGCATTTGATATTGGGAACTTGTGTGTGGAATCATTGGAGAAAATCTTTATTACATTGTTCTCTGATGTCTGATCTTAATCAGCTGGCCAAGTTTTTTTTATTAATTGCTTTTAAAGCCAGCCTGTCTAGGATATGAGATAACGAAACAAAGGGACCTACACATTGGAAGAATGTTGTTGTTAGCAAGGTAAAATGGTCATATGACATTTACATTTATTCTGTAAAAATGAGTGCTCAATATAGATGGAATTAAATCAAAGCATTGTGCCTTGGACTGTCAGGCTCCAGAGTTTGTGTGGTGTTAACCTATGACTTTGGTGTCGCTTCAAAGCAGAGACCTTTGCTGCATTAAGCTCTTAGAGCAACTAATAAAGTCTGCTCAATGTATCATGGAGAAGGCAGGATATAAATCCTCTGGTGAACCAATGGCTCTACTGGAGTGCTGTTTGTATTCCTAGCAACAATTACATCCATGAGTCTTGAACTTAGAGCAGGGTCACAGGTGATGGTGAGATCATATGGAAAGGTTGATCTTGACATGAGTTGGAAAAATGAGAGTGTATGAAGTAATCAATAGTTTAAAATGGTCAATCCAGAATTAAACTGAACAAGGATAGGTTAATAACATGAGAGATCATAAATGAAAACTATCAGAGAAAATTTAGATTATGGATTAAGATTATTTTTCCACACAGGGTTTCAAATGCCGGGAATTAGGCACTAGGCAGGATAGTACAGACAATAGATTTCAGAAGGATTCAAAACCTAGTGGCATAATGGAGTGGTATACTAAGAGGGTGAATTCTGATTCAAAAATCTTATCATTCTAGACTTTCCTTACACTTGTTACACATAAGCAGTTTTGGCATTAATATTCTGTGGATTTCTATGATCCTGAAGAAGTTTGACCATACTTCTTATTTTAGTTTCTCTACATTAATGTCATAAAATAATTTTAGAATACTTGAGACCATTATTTTCCATTAGCTGGGAAATTCCTAATGAGTGCAGTGCTAATCCATTTTGCATATAAAATCCCTGATGGAACTGTTTCCAGCGTAGCAGAGAAGTCAGAGGATAGTTCTGGTGTCATACACAAGGAGTAGTGGGGATGTGTTTGCATGGAAAAGGTGAGGGAAGTAGTTCATTAACTTAACATTATTACTAAGAAAATGGGGAGAGAACCTGAGCTGTTTTCTTATACAGTCAGCGTTTGGAACTGTGCAGCAAATGGTGTTCACTCACTATGGACTCCCATTATTTCTCTGTCCTTATGAATGACTGAAGCCCTGTAACTTCTGCTACCAATTCCAACCTGAACATACTGCCTTGCCTGACTTAGTAAATGTCTGTTCTAAATGTCTGTATTGAAAGAAAAAAGAGAATATTTTAGAACACAGATATATGGTCTTACACTTCAAATATTTATCCAAGTTTCATTCAAAGAAGCAGTGGCCTCTGTATTAACCACTTCCCACTCCAAAGTGTTAGATACTCTTAAGTACTCTACAGGTAAATCAATGCTGACTGCTTTCTATGGTTATAATGTCCTTTCTATATTGAGGTTCCCAAAACTCCATATTGTCCTCTAAGTAATGATTCATACACTTTTTCTTTATCATCATTCTTTATTTCCTGATAATAAAACCTTAAATACTGTTGAATTTTTAATGACTTTGGCTATTTACATTTATACTTTCAGAAGATTATGCTTTGAACTCATAGAACTTTATCCAAACCTTATGTTTCTTTCTGTTGTATGTTTATTCACATTTCTTGTGTTTAAATTTTCCAAAATGAATGAACACAGCTATCTACATTAAATTGCATCTTCTATCTATTGCACACAGTGATCTGCAAAATGCAGAGCATGGAGTCTGAGCACCAACATAATGTCTGTGTCTTCTGTTCGTCAGCCTCGCACTTTGATGTTGTGGGCAAATTTCAAAACTTTGCTCGATATACCTGGAAGAGATGTAAGCTCTGTACTGTCTCCTGGTGTATCCTCGTAATCAGGCAAAAGTTAAGGAAGGAGACGCTAGGACTGATGATGGCTTCTGTCATACCTTGGCTTTGAATCTACTGCCGGACTTGTGATAATCATGAAAGTTGTGAAGATGAACTAAATCAGAGAGTAGAAACAAGGCTAGTGAGAAAGCTAATAACATGGGAAATGGTGGACTGTAACAGGAGAAAATAGAGAACAGTAGATTATGTTAGAGAATACAAAATAAGAAAATAATGCACATAGCATTCAGAACAAAGCAGGTAAACAGAGAGTACTAAAAGAAATAAGTACAATCTAATAGCTATTCCAGAGACATAGCTGTAGGATGACATTCACTGGGACTTCAATATTGGAAGGACAGAAAGCTAGGTAAAAGTAGAGGAATGGTTCAGTTTATTAATTATATTCTTAGAAAGATAGAGAAGGATGGCCCAAGTTCAGGAAACCAGAAAGTAGAAGTGGTTTGGGTGGTAGTAGTATAACAGCCCATTAACTATAGGACAGGGTATATAGAAAGAAATAATACGAGCTTATCAGAAAGATATTGAGATATTCATGGGGGATTTTAATCTGCAAATAGACTGGAAAAATCAGATGGGCAAAGGAATCCTAGTGGAGAAGTTCATGGAATGTCTTTGGATTAGTTTTGTGGAACAGCATGTTCAATACTTGATCTGGTATGGTGCAATAAGATGGCATTAATTAATGACCTCATAGTGAGGTGATCGTAAGATGATTGAAATTTACATTCAGTCTGAGAAGAAAAAGAATGGGTCTAAGACCTGTATCTTAAACCTAAATAAGGGCAATTACGAGGGTATGTATACAGAGCTAATTAAAGTGAAATGAGAAATTAAGTGAGGGATAGTTCAATCAAGATGTTTAAGGGGATCTTTCAGAATATACAAAATAGATATATTTCAATGAATAAGAAAAATTCCAAGGGGAGGACCAATCATCTATGGTTAACTGGAAAAGTAAATGACAGTAACAGACTTAAGGAAAAAGCAAATAGTTGTGCAAAGACGAGTGGCAGGTCTAGAACCTTAGATAGAATATAAAAAGAGCTTGAATGGCTAAAATATTAATAAGGAAGGAAAAAATAGAGTACAAGATAAAACTGGTCAGAAATGTAAAAACATAGCAAGTGTTTTGATAATAATAGCTTCTAAATTTTTGTTTCATTCCCTGAATGTAGGGAATTTTGGAAAAGTAAAATCGATGCACTATCTCACTAGGCACTTCTTTTAAAACCCCAGGATGAAGTCCATCGGGGCCTTATCACCCCCCCAGTTCCAACATTTCCCTGGTGACTAATTTCCTGAGTTCCTCCCATGAATGTTCATTTTATTAACTCTTTTTTAAAATATTTATTACTTGAAATGTGCTGGTTACCTTTTGAGGAATGGTTGGAAAGACCAGGCTTGTATCTGCTGGAGTTTAGAAAAGTGAAAGGGGTCTTGATTGAAACATTTAGGATCCTAAGTGACCTTAACATGATTGATGTGGAGAGGATGTTTCCTCTTGTGGAAGAATCTAGAACTAACTGTCACTGTTTAAAAATAAAGGGGCATTCATTTAAGATGGATGAAGCAAAATGTTTTATCTCAGACACTTGTTAGATTTGGGAAGTTTCTTCCTCAAAAGGCAGTGGAAAAAGATTATTCTTTAAGGCAGAGGTAGATAACTTCTTGGTAAGCAAGGGGGTGAGAGCATATGGTGAGTGGACAGGAGGTTACTATCTGAACAGCTGTGACATTATAGGACAGAGCAGATTCCAGTGGAGCTGAGTGTCTTACTCCTTCACCTAATTTGCAGGTTTGTATAAATGGAAATCTGTGTGAACTCATTTGATTCTTCAGCATACCCATGATTCCTGATTTAGTGTCAGATTCATAATAAATCTGTAACTGAGCTTAATCTAGTATTGGGGTTCAAATACAGAGGATAAACTGTTCTGCTTTTCTCTTAAGTGCAGAATTTCATCAGCTCTATGAAATCAATGTGTTCTGAACTGATCAAAACACACGAATCAAAAACTATGGGGGAGGGGCTAGATAAACACAGGAGGGTTAAAGGAATGGCAAGATAAATTGATCTGCAAAATGAAGAGAGATGGGAGGAGCCCAACATGGAATCTGAATACTAGCATGAACTAGTTGGGCTGAATGATGTGTTTGCCTGATGTACATTTTACATTACTCTATATGATTCTTCTTCCAAACTGAACCCAGTTTTCCTTGCTGTCTTGCTTGTCGGCCAGGTAATCTTATATCCACATTGCCAGATTTTCTCTTCGTCCACGTCTGAAAATTTTGAACAAATCCATTCAAACACCTTATCAAATACTTTCCGAAAAGCCGTGCATGCTGTGTGCACTAAATTTCCAGTCTCTATTCAATTGGATATGCCTTTTAAAAAAATGTGTTGGACTTGTCATAAATGACCTGTCCTTCGCAGGTCTGTGCCAAATATCCACGATGAAACTTTTAATTTGCTTTTCAGTTGTGTCTGATTTTTATTTTGCTGCCATCCTGCACAGGGCCGGTCGGTCCACTTTTACAGTATTGGTGTTTTGTGAAATTGACAGGAAGGTCAATAACGTAAGGCAGTTCTTGAGATGTATCATCAGCTGCACAGCACCTAAAATGTTCTTGCAAGTTCCCTTCATTTTAGAAACTCATTTGCATGTTCCCATTGCAGTTCCATATTTTATGGTTTTATATGGGTAACACAATGCAAAACAGTGGTGGCTGGCGCATCCCAGAGGGGAAAATACGGTCTTTGGATTTTGCAACAAAAGGCTCTCTCCCAAATCTCTTTTACCATTCATTCTTTTTTTGCTGCTGGCCATGGTTAGGAGGGAATCAGTCTTTGCAGTAAGTGCCTTTGACGTCACTCAATGTATGCAGCCTGTGCTATTGTCTTACTGTCTGGTCTCAGCTCTTCATTCAGACTCACTGCAGCAGTACAGGGGAGTGAGTGCTCGCTTGCTCCTTCCTTTCTGTGGAATCTCCAGCAGAAGCTTTTGGCATTCACTTGCAAGAGAAATATAAACGGTATTTTGTTCAGGACTGCTGTGTGTTGTATCAGCTTTCACGCTTGAACAGGGCAGCTGCCAGCCGCAGAGCCGGGCTGCATTGTCTAGTTTCATGACCCCTGCTGTGTAGCTCCTCATCTTTTTGCAGCATCTGAACCAGCCATGTTCGGCACGGAGTCTTCATGTAAGTACAGTACAGGAAGAGTTCACTAATAATTAGCTTCTTAAGCGTTGTGTCATGGCATTGTTTTATTGCATGGGAGCAGTTTCAGTCAGGGCCACTTCACACAATGAATTCGCAGCTCCCCTTAGATTAGATATCAGTGCGAAGCGGATCTGAACGATTCATGTCACTGTATCTGTTCTTGAGGATTTAAGAGAATAATTTTCTGTTTCTGTGATCATTTTCTACGGCGTGTGTCAACATAAATAACAAACTGCCCAAAATAACAAACAATGCCCTTACGGCCACAGCGATAACCAGGCAGCAAGGAGGCTGAATTTGCTACAGAGTGCACTACAGAGAATCTGCTCGTTGCTCATAAATTATTTCAGTGACTTTACTACAGTACATTTTGCTGAATGTTTCAAGGCCTAGCCACAGGACTGAGAATGAGAGTTCATGAAGTTCTAAAATCCTAAAAGCTCCTGGTATTTCTGTGGGATCTGTAACCTGCTTAATATGAGAATATTATTCTCAGCAAAGAATTTGACGATCAGGAAACAGCCTTTCCACTCTGCGCTCCCCCTGCCCCTCCCCATCAATTTTTACCGAAGACATAATTTATTGACAGGAGGTCCAGACATTGCATACGGACCCTTTGGTGCTCTGGTCTGGTCGTCTGCTCTTTGAGATGCTACGGCGTGGAGTAGCAGAGAATCGCTTTAGCAGCTGGGCAAATGAATGTGTGTGCTGATCTTGGAAGAGCACCGCAATTTGCGTGAGGCAGGAGAGAGTCTGTTATCATGAAGTGAACTGTTATTTACAGGGCTCCCTTGTTTGATAAAGCTGTCCACGCGTTCCCTGCAGTTCACCCTTGTGTTTGCTGATGTCTCTTGCTGCCGTGGTTACCAGATTGCGATGGCTGAAAATTGATATCTCTTGCAAGCTGGCATAGTAAGTATGGGTTTTCGATGGTGTCTGTAGGTGTATCATTGCCCCAGTTCTCCCTGCAAGATGGGGGAGTCGGTAATGTGGCTTACATCCAAAATAGAATGGATTTAGGGTGCTGCACAAAGTAGCGTTTTAATTGTTCATCACAAAAATATTCTGCTCTTTCCATGAGGTGTGATGTAATATTATGACAATCATTTTCTCTTTTTAATTGTAAGAACCCAAATTAATTTGGAGGACCTTTGTTGGAGGAAATGTTTATATTTTAACCTGTGGATTTTATGTTGATTCATATCCTGAGGGCTTTGTAATTTTGCCCGTGCAAAGGAGTCTGGAAGCAAAATGACAAAATGGCAGTTTTCAATGGGTTACTTTCATTTTTAGTTTCATGAATAAACTCCAATAAAATGTTTAGCTTGGCTTGATACATTTTGATGAATCTGCTCTTGACAATTCGTTTTCCAGACGTGCAGCATATATTTCCCTGCAATTCTGAAAAAAAAACGCTGAGAGCTATCTTGTATTTGAAATCCTGCAACAAAAACTCTGTGCTGAGAGGATTAAATATGGGGTCTCTTTCCGGACTGAAAATATATGTCTGGATTAATATCTCTACACCTTATCTTTTGTCAGCCAAGGGGCTTGTCAGATTTATTTCCAAACAGTGAAAAAGCAGGTTAAAGATGCAATAATATCAGTAAATTCTGCCCTGTATCTTGATGGAGGAAAATAGTGCCTGGTTTATTGACTGTTCATGTCATTGTATTCAGCCTGGTCTTTTTAAAGAATAGAATGAAAATCAGTCAAAATCAATTAATTATTTGCTTTAATTCATAATTGATTTACTTTTTTTCCCCAAACACAGAATGATTTATTTTCATGTACTGTAAATGATTCTGAAAGAATGTATAAGAAACATGATGCAAATTACAAAAATAAAGAGCAGCTTCAGCCCTCTGTTGATTTGGACTGCTGCTTTCTGGGGGTGGTTGTAATGTTTTCCCATGAGGATTATTATTTGCTGCAACTCTGGGCAAAAGCCCAGAGAGTGATTAATAAAATAGGTAGAAATTATTCTGGTTGCTGAACCTCTTCTGAATGAGTGGTTTAAACTTAGGATTTGAACAAATTGTTTCTCAACATGTTCTATGTTCAACATGTACAGCAGTGCTGACCTCAGACTGACCAAATGGTTTATGGTGCAGTGAGCTGTGATACAAAAGGTACTGGTTCTGGTGTTGAGAAGAAGCAGGCTTAATTGATGGTCTCCAGCTTGTTCTCATTTAAAATGTTTTTTCCCCATTAATACTGAGGACAAATGTACAGGTTTACTTTGTGACTGATATTAATGTGGCCTAACAAAAGGGGTGATACCTCTGTACTAGTTCATCTGGGTAAATACCTGGGCTCCTGTGTTACATGGTGTATAGAGTGAATATACAGAAGTGACCAGTATATTGTATGCCTCTGGAGAAATGGGTACAATATTGATTTAAATTGTGTTCATTAACTTAAAATATGGTGATGATTATTAAAATCTGAAAAGTGGCATCTTCTCCAGTGGTTTGATGTGCTTCAGATGAAGAACGGGGTCTAAAGATGTTTGAGTCAGGGAGGGAAATTAGATGAAAGTTTGCTCTGATGATTGTCATTTCATGAACTGCACTGAACTGAATCAATATACCAAATGAGTATTCTTTGGGTTCACTTGATTATGATATTCCTTGCGACCAGTAATCTGCTGATAATCACCGCCAAGGCCAGTTGGACAAGATTCCTGAGAAGAGTGGAGCCAATGGAACTGTACCCTAGCAAAAAATTAGTGCCTTCAGGAGAGGAAACTCTAGAAGTGGAGAAAGTTGTTTGGAAAATTGATCCCAATGGCTGCAGGAGTCTGTATCGAAACAAATGTGCAATAACTTCTTCCAGTTAGATGCCTTTCTCCAGCTATTGAAAACACTACTCTGGTGACTGTTTCCTGGAAGAAAAATCAGCAGGGAGGAATTACATAATGGAATCTCCCAGAGAGATGATGTTTGTGAACAACCTCAGTAAACATTTGCCTTAACAATCACCAATGGCTGATGATTGTTTAGTACTCCCACTGATGAATGACCTTAAATCCACCCCAGCCTCCACCCTACTCTTCCCCCATGTAGCCCCCACTGAAATGCACTCCAAAGCTTCAAACTGCTGATTGGGCATTTCTTGACTGATCACAAATATCACCACCTGAAACCTGGTACCTGACCTGAGCAAGGAGGTCCAGTGTGTTAACCTTCTAAGGACAACGTGGACTCTACCAAACTGCTTTAGGACAGACCAGGAAAATTGTGGCCACCTGCTCCACAAGTTGAACAAGGGCAACAGCCGAAATTGTGACTGTGACCATTCAAGTCAGACCATTGCCCACGTACTGGACTCCTGCCTGAGCCATCTATTTCTGATGGCAGCACAACCATGCAGACTGACATACCTGAAGCCATTGAATGGATTGCTAACCTTGACTTTGAACTATGACTGCTGTCCCAGACATATGGATATATATATTGCGAAGAAAAAAATGAGATTGGGGAAGATGAAGTGAGTAAAAGAGTGTGGGGATTTGGTGGGGGTGGGGAATGGGGGAGGCATTGTGAAAGCTGAGGTAAGGATAAGCATGAAATGACTGCAGATTATGGAATTGCACCGACCAGTCTTATTGTATGAAAACATACATTGGTGGGAAAATCTCAAGGAACTTCTTTGCAAAGCTATAAAGAGGTAATGTGGGCCACTGGGGAAATTAACCAAGATGTTACTAAGGATATGGAACCACTTTTGTATTCCTCCCTGGTGAGATGTGAATGCTGCTGTATTACAGTCTTAACATTGCACCGGTTAAGTACAAATCTGCTCATCTGTCTGGACGTTTCAGATTTAAACTCCCAGCCATGAATGGGCCTGCCACGGAATCTCTTGGATGATTTTTCACTGATTTGAACTTAAAGTGTTGCTTTAATTTGAAGTGTAGGTTTAACAGTGCTACAGAGCATAAAGAGGTTATGCTCTCTTACCATGGTGTAACAAGAATGTCCTCCTAGGTTAAGGAATATGCTGGGATTCATGTCTGCTTGCTCTTCTGTTGTTGAGTTTGCTGTACTTAACGTGTGTACAGTTGGTATTCAGGGAGTCTGTGTTCACTCATGCTGTTAATTGCAATATTTCTGTACTGTCACCTGCTCAGAACAAATTGGTAACAATAAGCAAGGGAAAGGCACAAAACGCTTTTTCACTGCAGCTTTACTTACCATCCTTCCTTTTCTCCCCTGAAGCCAAACTTGGTGTTCCTAGCCACAATCTCCACAACTACCAGGACAAAGTGATGACCTGAATGTTTATTGAAACAGTAATGCTGTGTTCCTGTTGCCAGGCTACTTGTTTAATCAATAAATCCAAAAGGGAGTTTAGGAGCAACTTCTCAACCCAAAGTAGCTGCTTCAACAAGAAGTAGTAGATAGCACAGATATCTGTAAAATAAAGAGAACTGGATGTTATGCTGATAGGGTTGGATAAAGTAGGGTGGGGAAGATTAATGTGGAGAATAATCACTTATACTGTTGGTGTGAATGGTCTATTGCTATATTCTATGTAATGCTAGCTTACCTCAATGCCAGTTCTTACCTCAATGAGTTAGATAGTGAGTGTAAGACAATTGAGTGCTCTTTTCTGAAGTATCCATATGAATATGGACCTTGCACGATAGTAACCAGAAATGGCATTCTTTAAGATTAGCACATTACTGTCAATCCAAAAGTGAAGGTAACAGTTACAGTTTTCTGACCAGGTGTTGAAAAAGATTGTGTAGCTCAGATTACTTTTCAGGAGCCAAAGGGCCAGCTTAGCTTTTGCATTCGGGAAAATATTTCAATGTTATTACCACTGAGATTATTTTTAAAAGCATTGGAAAGTGTTTCTTTGATAATACATCACAGTAAATTTATGTAATAGGTTGCTGGTTTGTATAAATGAGTTGGTTCCTCAAGTTGAATCCCTATTGTTTGGTGAGTTCCATAAGGTGTCACTGAATATTAGAATCAGAGAGGAATATTAGTAGTTCTCTATTTTAGTAACCAATTACCATGCCAACTGCAATCCTGTGGCTGTTTGGTAACTCCTGATGAAAGAGCAAATGTCTAAATATTGGCTCTTTCAAATAAGCAGCTGTTATGACCACTGCTCTGCAGACAAGAGGGAAATGGGTAATTGTAGAATAATTCCAGAATAAGCAGTTGAAGTGTATATGGATTTTTATACTGTGGAATATTGCACATGCTCACTTAGACTAGGTAGATTAAAGAACACATTTATTGTGGCAACTGACTGTCTACTGAATCTGAATGTTGCAAAAGTTCCAAACAAAAACCTCAAAGCATTAATTACACTTAAGTACCACAGAAATCACATTTTCTATGAAAATTAGCAATGCACATTAAGGAAAAGTTCCCAATGTCATCGAGGGGAAATCCTTGGGAAAACCAAAGGTCAACAATCAAATTAGGTGATCTGAAAAATCCTAAATCTAATATCTCCAAGGTTATGTGAAAGTGTGATGGATTGTGTGGGAAAGGTTATTAATAAAAAATATAAATTGACTTCTATATTAAGTGCAGAATTTTTTCTTTATATTTACTTCAAATATTTTTTTAATCTATGCATTTATCGTCTGACAAGCAATATTCCTTGGAAGTGCAAGTCCTAGATCTGTGCCAATGTACCGTGGCTTTTTTTTTATATTGCTTTCTGCAGGAACTTGGTCACTATTACCAATCCTTAGTGTTCTTTTTAATTGTCTAATCTGTAAGTATTCTTTTGCCTCAGACACTGTTATTGCAAACAGTAAAATGGCTGCTTGGCCCACGTATTTGTTATGATATGTGGAAAAAAAATGGCAACACCTCACAATAACTGCTACTTTTCCAATATCCATTTAAAAGTCAAGAAAACATTCTCATTGAATGTGCCTTGCCAGTGCCATCTGTTGACCTTTGCAGATGACTTTTTGGTTACAGCTCTGTAACTGACAGGAACCCTGGGGCAAGGAGCAGAGGTCATCTGCAAATTAATATCCACTGAAAAAAATATCTTTATGGTAGATGGTCCCAGAGATGTCTCTTAATAAATCAACTGTCTTAGCTTTTACCTTTGTTCTGGGAATAAGTGTAAGTGCATTTAGTAATGGTGGGACACTGTTGCATTTTAAAACAAAGAGTAACCAATATCTGGAAAATACCTTTTTTAATTTTTTGCTTTATGTTCATGGTTTAAGAGAATTCAGCTATAATGATAGTAATGAGTGGTAACTAATGAAAATATTGAATTTGTTTTCCTCTTGCAGTCTTGCTGCAGAGATTTAATTCATAGTGCTTTGAAAAGTCATTTTTATGAAAATATGTATAATATTCCCTCCTCTCCTGAAGCTTGTGACAAACAGATAGGAAAGAACTTGTACTTGGTTAGTGTCTTTCATGACCTTAGGTCATCCAGATGCACTTCAAAGCTAACAAAATACTTTTGAAGTGTAGATCTTGTGGTAATATAGGGAATGGAGCAGCAAGTTCATGCACAGAAAGGCCCCTGAGAAACTGATGTAATACAAGACAAAATAATCTGCTTTTAGATATCAGCCATGTGAATTTGATGTTCTTTGTAAAATAGCTCTTGAGAGTTTTTATGTGCTGGTAGCCTAAGTCTTTGTTTAATAGCTTACCCAAAAGGCAGCAGCTCTGAAACTGGAGCACTCCCTTAGTCCTGACGCAGAGTCTTGACCCAAAATGTCGTCTATCCCCAGATGCTGTCTGACCTGCTGAGTTCCTCCAGCAGTTTGTTTTGCACCTTCCTCAGTGTTGTGCCAACACTTAAGCCTAGCCCTGAGAGGGTGCTGGATTGTGGCAACTGCTGCCTTTTGGAGAAAGACTAGACTTTGTACCCAAGTGTCAAGATGGGATTTGCAACCAAGAGTTTCTGATGTAATAGTGATTGAATTGCCTGTGTGAAGGCTGACTTGTTACTTGGGTATGGTTATACTGCTTCTCACAGCCTTTATTCTTCACCTACTTGGCTACTTATCTGAGCAATGAAAGTGCCTGAAAGGAAAACAAGTATGCATTCTGGTGAAGTTCTTTCTTTAATTAGTTTTTTTTTACTTCTCAATTGGACACACTGTGATCATTTTTTTTTTGATGCCTTCGCCACTGTAACTGTTAAACCTGTGACCTTTATGGTCCAGCTCAGTACCCCGTGGTATACTGTAATGTTTTCACCTAATTAAGAGAATTCCTAAGCAAAGGGAAGGAATGTGAACAGAGCAAAAACATGCCAGTAGGTATCTTCCTCTTGAATAACCAACACCATAGCATGGCAGGGTTGTATGTCATTGGATGCAATTATTTTAGATATGAAGCAATGAATGAGGGAGATCATCACATTGTACCATAGTTTCACATTGTATCATAGTTACACTTCTCTTTCCTGTCTGCTCGGCATTTTCTTCATTAGTACAGGCTCTTGGTGTATAGTTAGGTGAACAACTGTCTCAAGACGCCAGGGGTTTCTCTTTTACTTAACTTGGCATCTCCATGGGAATTTGGGACTGAAGATTAGAGTGTGACAGTATTTTGTGTAAAATGATTTTCACTAACCAATAGTGACATAATAACTGCAAAGAACAGTTAATGATGTTAGGTTTCCACAGGTGTTAACCATAGTTTCTTTTGAGTGGCCAAACAGAAGTGAAGAACGTCTGCCTTTTTTCCTACTCATGCACCGTGCTCGCTCCATCTCATTTCATAGAGAGAAGAATTCCAAAAGCAAGTCAAATCAAACCTGAGGGTTGTGGCAGATTTCCAGGGTGGAAGCTCAGGACTGATAGTTATTATGCCTTTGAAACTTGACAGATGCAGTGCTATGCTACATGGCATGGAGAACTGAAGGGTTGAAAACAATTAAGAGATCTTGGTGGGGGCAGGGGCTGGTGATGGATAGTGGAGAAATAGATTCTAAGGAAAATAGTCCTGATTGGTTTTGAATAATGAACAGTTGTTTAACCAGTAAAAGTTGGGAACATTTGATAGTTGGATAAGCCGTGGCAATTAATTGCCAACCATTCAGTGCTTATCAGCCATGCTGAGAGCAGTTTATGGCAAGATAACATTCCATGTCTTCACGCCTTTTTGCCTGTGTTTGTCCATTTGGTAGTGAGGTTATTGAGGTTCAACAAAGATTGTCCCAGTTCTGCAGGTAAAACCTGAATGATTACAAAGGTAAATGGTTCAACATCTTAATTTATTCTGACTGCATAAGAATCTGTACCATCCATATTTTTTAAATGACAGTAAGAGCCTCTTTGTATATTTATAATGTTGAAGTTGTTAGCTGATGAAAACCTGAGGTTTGCATTACATTGTATAAATAATATCTTGCAAAAGTGGATTTTGCACCCAGGGGCTGGGAATAAGCAGATGCCTTGACTTCTTGTAAGGCTATCACTTTATAAACAGTGCTTCCAAACAATACAAACCAAATCCATATGGAGTACTTTGAATTACGAATGAACAAGAGCCCTTTTTGTCCTTATTTAGTTCTTTTGAGTCTGATTTGCTTCTTGTTCGTATCTACAGGTTGTTTGAATAAGCTGTTCTTATCTCCCCAGAGTTTCCTAGGCAAATGCTGCAAAAAGCAACAAAAATACTGTTCACATTTAAAATGACAGTTTTCAATGAGATTTCATTGTGAAAACCAATGCAACCACCTCACAATGACCTGCATTTGTCCCATCCAATTCCCCAGACCATGTACAGGTCAGCAGGCCTAACATTTGGCTTCATTTATTAACTACTGTGCCAGAACAGCCTGTTTATTTGTTACCTCCACCCACCTCACAGCTATTGAGTAGTTTTCTACATTGTGCATAACCCTCAACTAACCTCCATTTCTTATCCCACTACCCCTTTCACATACTAAATTTTACAAGGTTATCCATAGCCTTTTGCCCTTAAACCAATCATTCTATACCAACTAATTTGTCTTTTAGATGGTCCTTGACAACTGAATGATGACATAAATTAATTTCCACCTGAGATTAAATCCAGCTAGACTGAGATAGAAATCTTTACACCTTGCTAATTTCTCTCCTGATGAAATATCCTGTTTCAAACCAGATCCGAGCACTTCATGAGTAAATAACTGCATTGAGAATGGACCAGGTACTGTGCAGATATAAGGATAGCAATACATAAAAGGGATAAATCATCCAGTGAGAATTCTGAATACAGTCCACTGGGAGTTTTCAACTCCCATTGTTAGATACAATATATATTATATATGCCCACAAGTCTTGGTACCCATCAGGAGGCATATTCAGTGGCAAAGTTGCATTTGAAGTGGGGAAACTTGAGGTTTTGTGATTTCTTTTAGCCTTCCTGTGAATGTGTGATTGCTGTAGGGATTAATATATTTATTTTATCTGTATTCAAACTGCAGTATTATAGGTCACAACAAGCAAGCATTGCAGATGGTGGCATGAAATTATAAACTGGTGCGCTAAGACTAAGGGCGCTTCCCCACCAAAAAATACAAAATGGCAATGATGTTGTGGAGGCTATTTTTAAAAAAGGGTCTTTGTTGAGATGTTGGAAAATTGTTCCAGAAACAGCCTAGTTCAACATAAATTCACAGACATCACGCTTCAGTGCCAAAAGCAATTTGACAGCTGTTCCAGACATCCAGCCCCGCCAGTTTTGTGAGATTAACCCTTTCAACCTGGTATAGTTGATATGTTTTTATTGCCTTAATATAAAATTACAAATAAATCTGTATTCATAATTTTGTTACATTGGAAATAGCAAAGAGATTAAATGGAAACCAATTGCTCTTTATCTCTTTTCCACAAAATGCATCACACACAAATCAATGAAATTATCACATATCCTCTTAAAATTATAAACTTAAATACATGCAAAAATCTAAATGCTGAAACTTTGACAATCCATTGGCCAATATTAACAACAATTTTGTCACTTTTGTTCTTAAGTCTTTACAGTGTCATGTTCTATATCTAGGTAAATCTGCAGCTAAAAAAAATGCAAAAACAAAATGCTGGGAAGCAGAAACAGACTTCCTTCTTTGGATGTGATTGAATCCAGTGTGACCTGAAACCACCATTGATGTCAAAGCATCATCAGGCTGGCTCAGCTGATGCCTTTTACTCAGTTCTGACTTTAAAATGACTAGATAATTGAATTTTATGAACTGTTCGTTTTGCACCTTTTTAAAATCTCTCTTTCCTTAAAAATAATTTGAAGTCTTCCTTTTCTGTAGTGGAAATGGTGGCTGAACGTGTATTTGACTGCAGAGTTGTTGTACTTCTCTGAGTAGATTTGAAAAAAATATTGAAAATCAATGAATTTAAAGTGATGGAAATCTGAAATAAATACACAAAATGCTGCAAACACTCAACAAGTTGAACAGCATCTGTGGAAAGAGAAACAGGGTTAATATTTCAGATAAAAGACCAGCCAACTGCTGCATGTATAGATGTTGCCTGACATGCAGAGAGTTTCCAGCATCTTCTGTTTTTATTTGAAAAAAATATTCTTCTGTCTCAATGGACAGAAATTCCTGGCTGACAAAAGTGTAGTCCAAGTTTGGTTTTAATATAGAGGCAGAAATTTACCTCAGTAGTAGTTTCAATTGTTCTGCATACAGTTGCTCTAAACAAGAGTGCAAGTTGCCAGGTATAGTTTATAATCACCATTGAATCAAAGGTTAAAAAGAATTCCAGCCTCTTATTTGTGATCTTTAACTGTATACTAGATGGATTCAACTGAAAATCTTGTGGGGGAGTGAGGGAATCCTGAGGGAGTAGAAAATGCCTTGGATTTAACATTGGAGACGAGAGTTGAACTCCTAATTTAAATAGAGTAAACAGTGAGATTAGGCAAGGTGGAAGGATTGCAGGTTTTCTTGGTTTTCATTATAAATTCTTGTGTTCACATTTATAATGGAAAGTGTTTGTGCATTTTGTATTATGATTCTACAAGCTTGTCACCAGATTGCACATATTGGCCACTGGCACCTTATAATTCTTTCTTAATGACTTCTATTTGCCATTTTATTTGTTAGGTTCAAATTTAAGAGAATAGGTAAAACAAAAGGATGGCAATCTCACAACAACAATTACAGTTATCTTTGCATTGTTTTATATGTACTTTCATGTCTTTATTTAAAGTTTTACTTGAAGACTACAACCTCTTCCCAAGACACTGAGCTTGAAGTCATCATTGTTGCCTGGAGCTGAATTTGAAGTGTGCATTCTATCTAAATTTCAAGGATACAGACCTATTATTCACTTCCCTGTATTTAAGAATATTGTATTAACCACTTATGCTGAAGGATATTGTTTTGAGCTGTCATTGCTCAAAATGTTCTAAATAATTTAAAGAGAAACTGGATGGCAGATTTTACTCAGACAAAATTTTGGTTGGAATGTTCCTTTTTAAAAAAAACACTTTGCAAAAGCAGACACAAAACAATGCATGTCTGGGGGGGGGGGGGAGAGAGAGAGAGAGAGAGAGAGTGTGAAGATAGCAGATCTGATTTGCATGAACTTCTGTGTTAGAATACCAGTATATAATAATGATGTAATCAACCTGGAAATTTAATAAGTTTTACATAGAACAGTTAATAGAAATGAGCTAGATTTGGCTTCAGAAACTCTGGGGGGGTAATCGTGTCAGGAAGCACGTGTGGTGATAGAAACGGTGTTTCTCCCACCACTGCTCTATTTCATCTTTCTCTCCAGGTCCTCCCCAGGTTATGGCAGGGTTCTTTTCCTAAAAATTGGTCATAACATGAACAGTCCGCAAGTTGGAAATCCGGCCACAAACTGAGTTCCCACAAGGCAAAAGATGCCTGCAGAGGTGGGTTGTCCCGTAGGAACAGATAGTCTGGAGAAACATTTAAAATCTTGTTTTGCCATTCTTAATAATAAAGCTGATATTCACAAATTTAGCTCGAACCTGTCTTGGGCTAATAATGATATTAAAAGATTTTACTGCTGATAGGATTTTAAAAAAGACACTGCTGCTGGCCCGGCTGTCTTGTCTCTAGATAGGATTAACAAAACGGACATCAACATGTTAATTAGAACGTATTCTTGAGTTCAATGTGTCAAAATTCCAGCTGGTGTCAAGCACAGTCACCTGCAGCCCTGAAGCAGCTGGCAAATCCATCCCACCGGTGTCCCAAAAGTTCATTTGTATGTATAGGCTGTACGTAAGTCAGGCATTCGTAAGCTGGGGAGGACCTATATTTACATTCCTCCAAAAAATCAGCTGTGATAACAAGCATTTATGTCCTCCTTAGACAGTAGGAAAAGCGACTGTGTTGCCTGAATGCCCTTGGTCTCCACTCCATCACAGACATTCCTCCTGTTCTCCCCTCCGATTCTCTACAACTTAAAACACACTTGTTTTCTCACTTTACTAGTTCTGATGAAGGATTGTTAATCTGAAATGTTTCCCTCTGAACAGATGCTGCTTGACCTGCTGCGTATGCACAGCATTTTCTGTTTTTATTTCAGATTTCCAACATGTCGTGTTTCAGACTTTTAAAAATTTGGCTTCTGTTGTGTGAGATGACAAATATAAATTGGTTTATTATTGTCACATGTACTGAGATACAGTAAGAAAAAACTTTGTTTTGCATGCCATCCATACAGATCATGTAATTACAACAGTGCATTGAGGTAGTTCAAGGAAAAACAATAACAGAATGCAAAATAAAGTGTTACAGAGAAAGTGCAGTGCAGGCAGACAATAAGGTGCAAGGCCATGACAAGGTAGATTGTGAGGTCAAGAATCCATCTTATCGTACTAGGGGACCATTCAATAGTCTTATTACAGTGGGATAGAAGCTGTCCTTGAGTCTAATGGTATATGCTTTCAGGCTTTTGTATCTTCTGCCCAATGGGAGGGTGGGAGAAGAGAGAATGTCTGAGGTGGGAGGGGTCTTTGATTAGTTGGCTACTTTACCGAGGCAGCGAGAAGTGTGGACAGAGTCCATGGAGGGGAGGCTGGTATTGGTGTTGTGCTGAGCCATGTCCACAACTCTCTGTAGCTTCTTGTGGTCACAGGCAAAGCAGTTGTGTACCAAGCTGTGATACATCCAGATGGGATGCTTTCTGTGGTACATTGATAAAAATTGGTGAGGGTCAAAGGGGACGTGCCAAATTTCTTTAGCCTCCTGAAGAAGTAGAGGCACTGGTGAGCTTTCTTGGCCGTGGCATCTATGCGGTTGGACCAAGACAGGCTATTGGTGATGTTCACTCCTAGGAACTTGAAGCTCTCAACCCTATTGACCTCAGCACTGTTGATGTTAGTAGGTGCGTGTGCACTGCCCCCCTTCCTGAATTCAATGACCAGCTCTTTTGTTTTGCTGACATTGAGAGAAGGGTTGGTATCTTGACAGCATACCACAAGGCTCTCTATCTCCTTCCTGTATTCCAAATCATCGTTATTTGAGATTCAGCCCACTACAGCGGAGTCATCTGCAAACTTGTAGATGGAGTTAGAGCAGAATCTAGCCACGCAATTGTAAGTGTATAGGGAGTAGAGAAGGTGGCTGAAGATGCAGCCTTGTGGGGCACCAGTGTTGAGGATAACAGTGTTGTGGAGGTGTTGCTGCCTATCCTCACTGATTGTGGTCTGTTGGTCAGAAAGCCAAAGATTCAGTTGCAAAGGGAGTGTTGAGTCCCAGGTCTCGGAGCTTGGAGATGAGTTTGCTTGGAATTATAGTATTGAAGGTTCAACTATATAGCTCTTGATGATAGCCCTTCAAACTTTCACTCAGAAGATTGTAGGTTCTGAATCAAACACCACAGACTTGACCCCATAAATCAAGACTGACATGTTAGTGCAGTACAGAAGGGGTATTGCACTATGCAAGATGGCATCTGTCACTGAAGACGTGAAACCAAGGCCTCCTTAACACACTCAAAGCTTACGGCATTAATTTGTAGAATGGCTGAGAAGGTGATGTGGAGGGTGGGGTGGCGGGTGATTAATTGCTGATTGTCTTGCCCAATATTTTTCACTTGTTCAATATTGTAAAACCAGATTGTTTGGTCTTTATCCCAGTGCTGTACATGGAAACTTGCTGTTTTGGTTCTACAGAACAACGGTGACCACAGAAGTAGTGTAAATCTGCTGTTGTGGCTGGCGTTAATGAAATTACAATTCTTTCCTTCCAGTGGCTAAAAATTGAACGATGTTTGTTGCAGTTGTGTCAAGTTCAAGTTTATTGTCATGGGCATACATGTACAGGGTATAAATGCCATGAATATTTTTTTTGCAGCAGCAGCACAGTACATTACAAACATGACAAACATAAATTACGTAAACTAAATTAACATAAATTATACATAACTTACACAACAAAATAAACAGAAATAACGATGACATTGGTGCAAGTTGAGGGAAATATAGTCCAAGGTAGAATTAAAGTTTTTCAGGTCAGTTCAAGAACCTGATGGCAGTGGGGAAGAAGCTGTTGTTATAGATTTTAGTTCACTAAATATAAGAATATTTTATATTTTTGTTTAAAACATATCTTGGTACTAATAATGGACATTAGTTTCTTTTTAAAACAAATTATTGCCCATTGGTTATATATTTTGCCACCCCTCACCCACAGGAACATTATGTTTTTGTAATAAATTAAAATTAATTAGTTAAGGTGGAAGCGCTGGCTGGAGCAGGAAACTGGTTGTGGGTGAATGGGCAACTGATCTCTTTGCATTCACTTTGGGGGAGGGACTAGCAGCAGCAATTGTGAATGGATGACTGAGGGTGGTGAGTGAAAGTGAAATAGGACAGGGAATAAAAATAGCTTAGAAAGGAGTGGAAAACTGATGGGAAGAAGGAGAATGGGTTGGAGACGTGATGGGAGCCCAAACAGAACATAGAACAGTACAGCACAGTATGGGCCCTTCAGCCCACGATGTTGTGCCAACCTGTATGAACACCTGCTCCCTGATCAATCTAACCCTTCCCTCCTACACAGGCCATAACCCTCCACTTTTCTTACATCCATGTGCCTACCTAAGTCTTTTAAATGTCCCTATTGCAACAGCCTCTACCACCACACCTGGCAGTGTGTTCCAGACACCCACCACTCTCTGTGTAAAGAACCTACCTCAGATATCTCCCCTAAACTTTCCTCCTTTGACCTTAAAATGATGTTCCCTGATCTGTGCCCAACACAATGCCAAATTAAACTAAATCCCTTCTGCCTACACATGATCTATATCCCTCCTTTCCCTGCATATTGATGTGTTTATCTAACAGTCTCTTAACCATCTCTATCATATCTGCCTCCACCACCACCCTTGGCAGCCTGTTGCAGGCACCCACCACTCTCTGTGCAAAATACGTGCCCCACATATCTCCTTTAAACTTCCCAGAGAAACAAAGGACACTGGAATCTAGATGAAAAAAAACCAACAAGATGCTGGAGGAACCCAGTAGGTCAGGCAGCATCTGCAGAGAAAAGCAGACGGCCAGCGCCCTAGGCCAGGACCCCCCACCCCAGGACCTATCCTGAAGAAGGGTCCTGACCCGAAACGCTGACCGTCCGCCGCTCTTCACGGACGCTGCCTGAGCCGCCGAGCCCCTCCAGCATCCAGTTGCCTTTTCATCCTTTAAACTCCCCCTCCCCACCCCCGTCTTAAATGCATGTTCTTTAGTACTTGACGTATCTAGAGAAAAAGATTCTGACTGTCTACCCTATTTATGCCTCTCATAAACTTATATCAGGTCTCCCCACAGCCTCTGATGCATGGGAGAAAGCAACCCAAATTTGTCCAAACTCTCCTTATAGCTCATACCCTCTAATCCAGGCAGCGTCGTGGTGAACCTCTTCTGAGCCCTCTCCAAAGCCTCCACATCCTTCCTGTAATGGGCTGACCAGAACCGCACACAGATGGGAAAAATCTTTTTCCAATAATGGGGGTGTGAAAGACAAGAGAATGTTGGATAAGAATGACCAGGGAGGCTGAGGGCCACAATTTCAAGAGAGCTCCCATGCAGATACATTCACTGGATGTTGCTGACTCCTTTTTCCACTCCATTCCATTTCTTACCTTATCATCCACAGTTCCCTCACTGATAGATAAGGAGATGTAGAGAAAGAAAGTAGTTTAAGGAAAGAGAAACTGATAAGATGGGAAGAACAACCAGCAGAAGGAAGGAGCTGACTTATAGAGATGCCACTGCCCATTTCCTGGCAAAGTTCGTCATTATAGAAGCCTACTTGTATAATGCTGAGAGGTTGTCATTGAACCATTCTCTGCAGCACCAACCAACACATCAGAGGGTCTATGTTGGCAAAACGTGGAAACAAGCTGTTAGTCTCAAGCAGTCCATGTTGCTGTTTATCCTCCATACAAGGGGTGATCCCGATCTTGTGGAGACACAAGAGGTTGCAGATGCTGGGATCTGGAGCAAAAAGCAAACTTCTCAGGGCGTCAGGCAGCATCTGTGGAGGCAAAGGGATAGTCAACGTTTCGGGTCAAGACCCTGCATCGGCACTAATCCTAATCTCGTATTTGTTTCCCTATCCCTTCATCATCTATCTCAATTGTTCCATTGGCATGATCTGTGCTTTAGTTGTTAACACTGATGGTGTCCTCTGCAGACAAAGGGGAGAACAAGATGCTACCATGCTCTTGCATTTAATCTTGTATCCAAGACTTCTCATTCTGGATTCTTAAATTACAGTCGTGTCAGGTTTTACACTCTTTCTATTACACTTTGTGACATAGAAGATTATAATGCAAATCCAGAAATAAAGAACAGGCATGTATTACTAAATCACATTTGCACGTTCTGCTTCAATTATTTCCCCAAACCCTATCTCCCTGACGGTTACACTTTGGAGAGAAATTGATTTGTTGTTAGTAGAGTAAAATTGCTACTAGGAAATCACAAGCCCATTTTACACCCACCTGTTTTCCAGAGTGTCAGCAGCCTGCTGATTTACACTAGTTTCTTCTACTGTCAAAATCTGACATTCCCTTTAACCTTGACTTCCTTTGAATGACATCATGTGAAATTGAAGATATTGTTAGTCAGTCTGACCTTCTAAATGAATATGATGTGAACAATAGATATACATACCATTAGTTTAATTTGATTTTGACACCTAATTCCAATCTCAAATCACTAGCCTATTTTCATATAACTTGATTCTGACAAGATTTTGCAAATCCAATGATACATGTAAAATATTGTTGAGTTTCCAAGTCAGATATGGGAGTAAATTTAAAATTATGAACTTCACTGTGGGAGGCATACTGCTCCACTTAAACTTATACAGTATAGATATCGCCATTTTAACAGAATTCATGTATTATCTTTTTACTACATAAATTTAGTGTTGAGAATACAGCTAACTGATCTATATTAAATTCAGAATTTGTATAGCTCTGAATTTAATACAGTCCAGTTAGCTGTTTTAAAAAAGCATACCATAGAAGTTCTAATTATTCCATAATTTGATCTTCTGCTGTCATGCCACATCTTGATTTTCTTTCAGTTTATATGATCCCTTTCAGTTTGCAGCTCAATTATGTTTATGCCTGTTTCATTGATATCCATCGCCTTCATTTGGCAGACCAATAATTGGTATTTCCCAATTCTATATTTGAATTATTTGGTTGGAAGGATAATTGAATATCAAAACAGCATTTTGAACCATGGGCTGGATTTCAGGGTTCTCAGCAAACCACTCAGAATGCCAGCTACAAAGACCTAGTAATCAATATTTTAGTGGACTCCATTCTACCAGTCCCTGTTGTGGTCAGTTGTCATTTCAAGAAGACCCAAACATACAGCACCGATGATGCCATAGTCTGAAATTTGCAGCGGGTTCTATCATTTACGTTTAGTTATTTTACAGAAAACAAAATAAATCTTGAGGTGATGGTTGAAGTTGAAATATCATAAAAATTGAACATATTAATGTTTTGTTTTGAAATCTATTGCGGTTTGAAATGCTTCTCTGAGAAAATTGCAAGGCACACCTAATTGTTTATAGGGCCAGAGAGATTGTTATGTAGTTACGACTTGGTACTCTATTAAAACTAACTTCCACCACATACAACAAAACTCAACATTTTCAATCTATTTTGCAGAGAGAATAGCTTATAAATGCCTGAAATTCTTGTAATTTCACTGGTTACATTGGAGCTGCTTGCACTGTGAGAAAGAGCAGGAAATTGCTGAGGGTATGTTCTCATTTGCTGTGCTTATGGAACATGTGCAGCTTCCAGAGTTTGCTGTTAGTTTCATGCTGCAACAGATGTGAATACTGCCAGTTGTGCCATCATTGGGCAGCATGATTGTGCAGACAGTAGAACTGTGGCCTCCCAGCTCCAGCGACCCAGGTTTGGCCCTGACCTCTTGTGCTCCGTGTGTAGTTTGGAGGTTCTGCCTGTGACTGTGTGAGTTTCCTCCAGGTGTTCTGGTTTCCACCCACGTTACAAAGACGGCGGGTTAGTAGGTTAATTGGTTGCTGTAAATTACCCCTGGTGTGTAGTTGAGTGGTAGAATCTGGGGTGAGTTGATGGGAATGTGGGCAGAATAAAATGAGGTTGGTGTCATTGGATGCCTGATACTTGGTGTGGACTTGATTTGCTGAAGGGCCTGTTTCTGTGCTGTATGACTCCGTGAAAACCCAGGCTTCAATTCGGCCCCATGGCTCACCGCTGAATTTTATCACTCCACCATTGGCAGCTATACCCTCAGCCACCAAAGCTCTAGGCTCTGGATTTCCCTTCCTAAACTTCACCACCATTGAACCTTACTGTCTTCTTTTATGATGCATTTTAAAACATAATTTTTTGCCCTAGCGTATAGTCTTGTGCCCAAATATTTTCTTACATGGCTCAGCATCAATGTTTTGTTTAATAATGTTTCTGTAAGATGCCACTAAACATTTTGTAAATGTGGTATTTTAATGGTAGTTGTTGTATATCTTTACATTGTGGTTTAGCAATGACTGCACTTAGAAAACATCAAGAATTATTATGGTACATTTGGCTCTGATAGTAGTGAAGTCTCTGCTGGACTCTGCATTTTTCTCATTTTGTTGCTGAGGAGAAAAAACTTTATGTTGATTAATATTTTGTAAATGCTAAGCAGATATGCCAACTTTAGATTTATATTCTGAAGATTTAGTACTTGATTTGATTAGTTTTACATAATGTACATCTTATTGCCTAAAACAAGCACTTTTTTGTTTATAGCGTACCTATATGTCAGATCACAAATGACAGATGTTAATATTATTTATTCAGATAGCAATTTATTGAAAAGATGCCTTTGTCAGTGTAGGACACATATTAATGAAATCTCACCAGTTCTGTGGTTGCTCTACATTTGTGGAAGGTCATAGGTTCTTCTGACTTTTGGATTGAATTCGCAAGATCGCCAAGGTTTGCAGAGCATTGCTGATAGAATTTTATAATTCACAATGAGATTGTAATCCAGAGCATTTCCTTTGGGAAGTGCCAAATTGCTGCTGTTCTGTTTGTAATCCTAGGAATAGAATGCCGACAGTTTCCTTTGGCAAAGGAACAGCACAGAGGAGACATCCTCTAGTTTTGCTTCTTTTTCCCCTCAGCAGGGGTCTTGAACTTGCTGTTTCTCTTCTGGTGCAGGAAGAAAAGCTTATTTACAATTGTCAAATTTAGGTTGAGACCACAACCAGTTACAGATCTTCTAAGATACATGAGCCCTGCTCCATGAACTAAGAACTTCTCAGTTTTATATATGAGAATTGTACACTTTCAACCTGAATTTTTGTGGTCTAGAAGTTGGATTGCATGCTTTTGTGTGGTATGTGACTTCATTCAACAAAAACTGAAAAGCAATGGAAAATCAGCGACTTGTGTGTTGCACAAAGTCTCAGGTCTTCTATGTGCCTGATGAGCCAATGAGTTGAAATGCCCAGACAAGCACAGTTATATCCTTCACTTTCAGGACTTTCCTACATTGTGTGAACCACTTCTGCTGAACCAGGCCTTCAGAACACTTGTGAGGCCTGAAGATTTATGATTTAAAGATGTTCCTGAGCAGATCCCAGTCCACTGCTGGCCTGCCTCTCACTTGGACTCTCCACCAGAGTACTGACCTCATCCTTAAACCCCTACTCCTTCCCTTCCCAAACTTGTGACATCAGATGCCACCCTTATCCTCTCGATCACCAACATCCTTCTGATTACTCATCTCCCCTCACCTTCTGCCTCCAACTACAGTTGTGTGATTGCTCCTCAACATTTAACTCTCACCCCACCCAATCCTCCTCCTCCTCCTCCCATGCCTGTCCCCTTTCCAATCCCATAACCCAACCCGCCACCTTGGCTTCTTTACTGACCTTGCACCCTATTTCTCTGCTTACTGATCCCCTCACCAGGGCCCCTCTCACTTCTGATCTCATGGACCCTACCTCAGACTCGCCTGAGACACAAGAGATTCTGCAGATGCTGGAATCTGGAGTAACACACATAAAGTGCTGGAGGAACTCAGCAGGACAGGCAGCATCTATTGGAGGGAAATAAGCAGTCGACGTTTCAGGTCAAGAACCTTCATCAAGACTGGAAAGGAAGAGGGCAGAAGCCAGAATAAGAAGGTCAGGGGAGGAGCACAGGCTGGCAGGTGATAGGTGAGTCAAGGTGAGAGGGGGAAGGTAGGTGGGTGGGGGAGGGGAGATAAAAGGCAGTGATGTAAGAAGCTGAGAGGTGATAACAGAAGAGGCAAAGGGCTGAAGAAGAAGGAATCCAGTAAGAGAGGGCAATAAACCATGGAAAAAAAGGAAGGAAGTGGGGAATAGATGGGCAGGGGAGAGGAAAGAGAGGGGGTGAGGGGGCCACAGGAATGAGGGAAGACAAAGGTGGGGGGAGGGGGTAAAAGGAAGGGTCACCAGAAGTTAGAGAAATCGATGTTGAGGCCGTCAGGTTGGAGACCACCAAGGTGGAATATGAGGTATTGTTCCTCCAACCTGCATCTGGCTTCAACGTGGCGGTAGAAGATTAGTGAAATTGATGTTGAGGTTGGAGACTAACAAGGCCTGATTTCCCTTGCACACTCTGAAAACCCCCCTCAATTTCCCAGTGGCATTCCCTCAAACAAGACATTTGTTATCCTGTCACAGTCCAATTATTTGTTGTGCACAAGCAGGCACCTTTTATTTCCAAGCCGTGTTTCTTTTAGGTATTAACACAGGCCATATCCAACTGTCTATCTCCAGTTGATGAATGACTTCTGTGTTACTTAGAATAAAATAAAACCTTACACTGCATCAGCAGTTCTTATATTACAAAGAATACATTTGGAGTTGGCACAGTAACAAGGCCATCTTGCTGTTGGAAAGTATTTCTAGCTCTGCTTTCAAATACAGATTAAAAGGACCAATTTTTTTTAACTGCAAAGTAATATTTCCAGGGCACCTGATGTTTATTGTATTTTTTGATATGAATCAAAGGAATTATTTTCCTTTTCACAAATAAACATGTTAATTGTGGGAGATGTGAATGAGTCAGGTCATGTGTTAGGTGCTAATTCCTGACTTCTGATCTGCAGTGTTTTCTGTACCAATAATAAATCACATTGCAGCCCGCATCATTACAAGGTATTACAAGTATTTACAGCACAACTGCCTTAAGCTGGTGTTGCTTCTCCACTCCTCTTCCCACTCTTCTTTCTACCCCATCAGCATTCTTATCCAATCTTTCTCTACCTGTTTATCTTCTCATTATGCATGAATGCTCTTTACCTCAATTGCTCCTGTGGGAGCTGGTTCCACATTCTAGATTCTCTGTAGCTAAAGGCCTTTTTCCTGAGTTCCCCATTGAATTTATTAGTGACTATTTGACAGGTGTGGCTCTTCTGGCTTTGCCTGTAATTGGAAACATCCTCACTGCATTCACCTGTCAATCAGCTTCATAATTCATACTTCATTCTTTGCTTTTCTAGAGATTGGAACCACATCTTGTTCAATGTTTCCTGACAAGGATAACCTCTCAATGCTACGATCCTTTTTTTGACATATTCTTCAATGTCTATTTTATTTATATATATCACAGTAGGCTAAATGTATTACCAACCCTATCCCCTATCAGGGATGATCAATAGTTTCACCCTTATCAGCAATTCTACATAAACAGAGGGATAAAAGGAAGAACAACACCTCTTCTATCTATTCTGTTCCTCTGGCATTTAACCTTCATACTTTATATTTTATTTGCCTTATCATCCATTTCCATCTCCTGAGGTTCCTCTACTCCATTCAGGCACATCCTTTCCTAGGAAAGTATGGTCTCCTTATTCTCCCTGCCAAGATGTATCATCTGACAATTACATATATTATTCACGGACCATTGAACTCTGAAGCTATGTGGCATTGGGTGATTGGCATTCCCTCCCCATCTCTGTCCTTGGCAAAATCACTCTGCAAGGATATGTCTGAAAGCAATTGTTGGAATTTGGCTGAAATCGTGGTTATTAAACGTGGCCTGCCTTGAAAGAAGAACGCAGAAAATGTTCTCGTCTCCAGATTAGATTCCATGTTTTTATTTATTTTTATAATGGTTATTGGGATATGGCTGGCTTACAACACATGAAACCTGCTCATTTTTACATGTCCATCCAGTGCTTCTTGCCCAACATTGTTCCTGTTACCATTGACAGTATGTGTTAGTGTCCAGTTGGGAGCTTCAGATGATTCACTACCACCAATCTGCGATCAACCAAGCACAGCACAGATTCAGTGTCGAGGTTGGTCAATATAACTCAGCACACACTCTGAACTCAATCTTGAGATTTTTTTTCATATATGATATCTTGATTGGTCACATGTACATGGAAACACACAGTGAAATGCATCTTTTGATTTAACATCATAGCCAAGACCATTTCTGGTCTTGCTTAACATTTAAGGCTAGGCTTACCAACAAAGGTTATTGGATATCTATTGACCAGGAATTTAATAATAATTAGGGTGGCACAGTGGTGCAGATAGCAGAATTGCTGCCTCATAGCTCCAGGAACTCCAGGTTCAATCATGACTGCTGCTGCTGTTTGTGTGGAGTTTGCACATTCTCCCTGTGACTGCGTGGGTTTCCTCTGGGTGCTCTGGTTTCCTCCAAAATCCAAAAGTTGTATGGGTTACTAGGTTAATTATCCTCTATAAATTGCCCCTAGAGTGCAGGTGAGTGGTAGAATACGGGGGAGTTGATAGGACTGTAGGTAGAATCTCCTCCCTTGCTATGGGAACCAAGGATAGCTGGACCCTAACATAGATGCTTGCATTTTTGTTAGCCACAGGTGAGGTGGCAGAAGATTGAGGATAGCTAATTTTAAGAAGGGCAGCAGGGAAAAGCTAAATAAGTAGAGGCTGGTGAACCTTACATCAGTGATGGGGAAATTAATGGAGGAAATCCTATAGGATAGGATTTGTGTTACATTTGGAAGGGGAGAGAGGCTGATCAGGGATAGTCACCATGAATTTGTGTGGGGGAAATCCTCCCTCACTAATTTCAAAGGGTTTTTTAAGGAGGTAACTAAGAAGATTGATGAAGATAGAGTGGTAGACTTTAGTAAGGCTTTTGACAAGGTCCCACATGGAAAGATGGCCCAGAAGGTTAAGGTACATGGGGTTCGAGGCAAGCTGGCTAATGTGAATCCAAAATTGGCTTGGTAATAGGAGGCGGAGGATAGTGGTGGAAGGATGCTTTTCTGATTGGAAGCTTGTGACCAGTGGGGTACCACAGGGATTGGTCGTGGGACCCTTGTTGTTTGTGATATATATTAACAACTTGAGTGTGAATCTAGCAGGTATGATTAGTAAATTTGTAGATGATAGGAGGGGTTTGGTGGTGTTGCAGAGAGTGAGGAAAGTTGTCTAAGCCTATAGCAGGATATAGATCAGATGGAAAATCGGGCAGAGCATCGGGAGATGGAATTTAATCGCAACAAGTGCGAAGTGATGCATTTTGGGAAGTCAGTAGGGGTAGGACATGTAGACTAAATGGTGGATTGCGAAGGAAATGTTGATGAATAGAGAGATCTTGGGGTTCAAGCTCATAGTTCCCTGAAAGTGGCAATAAAGATAGGTAGGGTCACAAGATCACAAGACAAGACAAAGGAGCAGAAGTAGGCCATTTGGCCCATCGAGTCTGCTCCAAAGAAAAGGGGAAAAAGAAAGAAATGAGAAATGGTGGGGGGGGGGGGGGTGGTCTGCTCCATGAGAAAAAAAACTATTCTAACCCCAATTTCTGGCCTTATCCCCATGTCCCTTGATACCTTGACTAATTAGATATCTATTTATCTCCTCCTTAAATGCCTCCAATGATCTGGCCTCCACTGCTGTACGTGGCAAGGAATTCCATAAATTCACCACCCTCTGACTAAAGAAATTTCTCCTCATCTCTGTTTTAAACCTGTACCTTCTAATTCTAAGATTGTGCCCTCTGGTCCTGGACTCACCCACCAAAGGAAACAGCTTGGCCGCATCTACTCTGTCCAGTCCTTTCAACATTTTAAATGTTTCTATGAGGTCCCCCCTCATTCTTCTCTACTCCAGTGAGTACAGTCCAAGAGCCGACAAATGCTCGTCATATGTAAGCCCTTTCATTCCGGGAATCAACCTTGTAAATCTCCTCAGAACCCTCTCCAACATCAGCATATCCTTCCTAAGATATGGGGCCCAAAACTGTACACAGTATTCCAAATGAGGCCTCACTAGTGCCCCGTAGAGCCTCATCAACACTTCCTTACTTTTATACACTATACCTCTCAAAATGAATGCCAACAAAGCATTTGCTTTCCTTACTGATCCGACCTGGTGGTTAACCTTTAGGGTATCCTGCACGAATACCCCCAAGTCCCTTTATACTTCTGTACTTTGAATTTTCTCCCCTTCTAGATAATAATCTGCCCGTTTATTTCTGTTTCCAAAGTGTACAACTGCACATTTCTCAACATTGAATCTGATCTGCCATTTCCTTGCCCATTCTCCTAAACTATGTAGGTCTCTCTGCAACTTTCCTGTCTCCTCAATACTCTCTACTCCTCCACCTATCTTAGTGTCATCCGCAAACTTAGCCACAAAACTTAACCACTCCATCATCCAAATCATTAATGTACAGGGTAAAAGGAAGCGGCCCCGACACCGACCCCTGCGGAACACCACTAGTAACCGGTAGCCAACCAGAACAGGATCCTTTTATTCCCACCCTTTGCTTTCTGCCAACCAGATAATGCTCCACCCATTCTGTTATCCTACTTGTAATTCCATGACCTCTTATCTTATTAATCAGTCTCTTGTGCGGCACCTTGTCGAAGGCCTTTTGAAAGTCTAAATACACAACATCTACCGCCTCTCCCTTATCCACCCTACCTGAGATTTCTTCAAAAAACTCCAATAGGTTGGTCAGGCAGGATCTTCCCTTCATGAAACCATGTTGGCTGAGACCTATCTTGCCTTGCACCTCTAGGTATTCCATAATCTCATCCTTGAGGATCGATTCTAATAACTTTCCCACCACTGACATCGGACTAATAGGTCTGTAATTTCCTTTATGCTGCCTCCCACCTTTCCTATACAGCGGAACTACATTTGCGATCCTCCAGTCCTCCGGAACCATGCCGGAGTCTATCGATTCCTGGAAAATTATCACCAATGCCTCCGCTATCTCTAAAGCCACCTCCTTCAGAACCTGGGGATGCACCTCATCCGGTCCGGGAGACTTATCAGTCTTTAGTCCATTTAGCTTTCCTAGTACCTTCTCTCTAGTAATCTTAACTGAACTCAGTTCCATTCCTTGAGATCCCTGACTATCCGGTATATTGTTGATGTCCTCCACAGTGAAGACCGATGTAAAATACTCATTTAGTTCCTCTGCCATCTCTTTATCATCTGTTATAATCTCTCCCACACTGTTTTTGTTTGGTCCTATATCAACCTGTGTCTCTTTTACTCTTTATATATTTAAAACAAACTCTTAGTATCCTTTCGAATATTATCTGCCAACTTCCTTTCATAATTCATCTTTTCTTTCCTAATGCCCTTCTTAGTTTCTTTCTGCAGGTTTTTAAAAGTTTCCCAGTCTTCTGTTTTCCCACTAATTTTTGCTTCCTTGTATGCCCTCCCTTTTGCTTTTATTTTAGCCTTCACCTCTCTCGTTATCCACATTTGTGCCTTTTTTCCATTCAAAACAGTCTTTTTTCTTGGAATATATCTATCCTGCATTTTCCTTATTTCTTGTAGAAATTCCATCCACTTCTGCTCCGCTATCCCTCCAGCTAGCTTACACTTCCAATCAATTTGGGCCAGCTCCTCTCTCATGCAACTGTAATTTCCTTTGTTCCACTGAAATATCGATACACCAGTTATCAGCTTCTCCTTCTCAAATTTGAAACTGAACTCAATCATATTGTGATCACTAGTTCCTAATGGTTCCTTTACCTTTAGTTCCCTAATCACCTCCAGTTCGTTATGCAGCACCCAATCCAAAACAGCCAATCCCCTGGTGGGCTCATCAACAAGTTGCTCCAAAAAGCCGTCCTGTAGACGTTCCACAGACTCACTCTCCTGAGATCTACTGCCTTGCTGGATTTCCCAGTCCGCCTTCATGTTAAAATCCCCCATAATTAGCTTATTGTTGTCACTCTGGCACGCTTTTTCTATTTCTAACTGCAACTTATAGTCCACTTCCTGACTGCTATTAGGGGGCCTATATATAACTGCTACTTTTGTCCTTTTACCCTTGCTATTTCTTAGCTCCACCCATAAGGATTCCACCTCTTCTGACCCAATGTCCTTCCTTTCTATTGATTTTATATCATTACTAACCATCATGGCCACACCACCCCCTCTGCCTACCCGCCTATCCTTCCTATACACAGTGTACCCCTGGACATTTAGTTCCCAATCACATCCGTCATAAAGCCATGACTCGGTGATTGCCACAATGTCGTATTTATTAACCTGTAGTTGTGCCACTAGGTCATCTACTTTATCCCTAATGCTACATGCATTTAAATATAGTACATTTAGTCCAGTATCTGCTATTGATTTTGTTGTACTTCTATTGTTCAGCAAATTATCCTGACTTTTCACCTGCCTGTCCTTCTTACAATCCTCACTACACACTATCATGGACTTGTTTCAATATACCTCATCCTCTATCCTAACATCATGGTTTGTTGTACTTCTATTGTTCAGCAAATTATCCTGACTTTTCAGCTGCCTGTCCTTCTTAGCATCCTCACTGCAAACTGTCTTGGACCTGTTTCTATAAATCTCCTCCCTTACCCTAACATCTTGTATCCTAACATCCTGGTTTCCATCCCCCTGCCAGATTAGTTTAAACCTTCCCCAACAGCTAAATTAAACATTCCTGCCAGGATATTGGACTCTTTGGAGTTTAGGTGTAACCCATCCTTAGTGAATAGGTCATGCCTCCCCCAAAAAAGGTACCAATGATCCAGAAATCTGAAGCCCTGCCCCCTGCATCAGTCACTCAGCCACGCATTCATCTGCCAGATCTTTCTATTCTTACTACCGTTAGCACGTGGCACAGGTAGTAATCCTGAAATTACCACCTTAGAGGTCCTACTTCTCAACTTTCTTCCTAACTCCTTGTATTCCTCCTTCAGGACCTCTTCTCCTTTTCTACCTATGTCATTGGTACCTACATGTACCAAGACTTGTGGCTGATCACCCTCTCCCCTCAGAATATTCTGGAGCCAGTCCATGATATCCCGTACCCTGGCACCAGGGAGGCAACACACCATCCGGGATTCATTGTCGGTTTTGCAGAATCTGTTATCCGTTCCTCTCACTATAGAATCCCCAATAACCACTGCATTACTCTTTCCCCACTGGACCACAGTACCAGGCATGGTGCCAAGGTCCCGGTTGCTGTGGTCTTCCTCCGTCGGGTCATCCTCTCCAATGGAATCTAAAATGAGATACCGATTTTCGAGGGGGACTGCCACAGAGGTACTCTCTACATACTCTTTATAACTTCTGTCTATTTCCTGCTCGCTCTCCCTAATCAGCCGAAGGTCATCGAGCAGCTGCTCCAGACTCTCAACACGTTCCTTGAGGAGCTGCATCTCGGTGCACTTTGTGCAGATGTAGTTATCAGGGATGCTGGTAGTCTCCCAGGGTCCCCACATCTGGCACTCCAAACATAAGACCAACCCCAGGTGCATACTGCTATAGCACTGTCCAATACTGTACTACTGAGATAAATAAGGTCGGTGAAGAAGGCATATGACATGCTTGCCTTATTATGTCGGGGCATAAATAAAAAAGTTGTGATGTAATATTACAACTTTTCAAAACACTGGTTCGGCTACTTTTGAAGTATTGTGTGCAGTACTGGTTGCAACACTTTAGGAAGGATGTGGTTGTACATGAGATAGTTCAGAGGAGATTCACCAGGTTATCACCTTGATTGGAGGACTTCAGTTATGGCAAGAGATTGGACAGGCTGGGTTTGTTTTCCCTGGAGTGAAAAAGACCTGATAGAGGTATATAAAATTAAAAGAGGCATGGATGGGGTAGATAGTGAGCATCTTCCCATGGTAAGGATTTCAAACACAAGAGGGCATAGGGTTTAAGGTGAAAGCTAAGAATTTTAAAGGGGATTTGAGGGGAAAGACTTTTTACACAAAGAGTAGTTGATATCTGGAACTCACTGCCAGAGGAGGTGGCAGAAACAGGTAAAATCATCATGTTTAAGAGATATTTAGACAGCCACTTAAAGAGGCAAGGCATAGAAGTGTACAAACCTAATGTGGGCTAATGTGACTAATAAAATGGGATCAAAGTAGGATTAGCATAAGTGGGTGTTTGATGGCCAGTACGGACTCAGTGGGTGAAGGGCCTGTTTCCATGCACTATGACTCTCCATGACACTAAGAAATAGGAGCAGGAGTTGGCCATACAGCACTTGGAGCCTTCACCAGAATTCAATAAAATGTTGGCTAATCTAATCACTTTTCAGTTGATCCCTGTAAGGTTTGTTTCCACTGCAGTCCAAAACTCTTTTTTAGCTTTAAAATATTCTCATTGAGCCAGCATGCAGAGCTTCCTGATGTGGAGAAAGCCATTAATTCGAACTCTCTGATAAGTAATTTCTCCTTGACTCAAATGAGCGACTCTTTATCCTGAGAACAATTAATTCCAGATGACCCCATCAGCAAACCGTCCTTGCAGTGGTTACCCCCTCAGCCTCCTCAGAATCTTATGAATTGTTAAGATCACTCTCTGGTGTTTAGAAGAGTAAGAAGTTTAGGCTCAATCCTTCTGCATAAGACAACCTCTTCTTCCCAGTGAACCTTTTCTGCACTGCCTCCAGGTTAAGTATCCCTTAAAAAAGGAAAATAAAATTGATCCTGACTAGTTTCTTACCCCAGTCTCACCCACTCATGGTACCATAAGTACTGTAGTAAATCTCACGTTATGCTGGCTGAAATGAGTCAAATCCATATTAATGTGTTCTGGAAATATTGTAGTACATAGTGTTAAGGCCAGTACAGACCATTCATTATCACTAGTCATCTTGGGATGCTGGCAGAACATTATTTAATAAATGGTGTCTCCAAACAAAGTTTGTTTTTGTTGGTGGCACTCTTTGTTTTCATGCCATCATTAAAGAACCCAGTTCTTTGTTAATCCCCTTATATGCTTAAAGCAGCTAATGCAATGATGTAATTGGCTTGGTGGGGATCAGATTTCTCATGATTAACATTGATTAGGCTTGCTTTAAAGATTGGTAGAGCTTCTGCTCATCATGGCTGGAAAGGCACAACGTTTTCCTAAAACTGCACCTTGCTACATCTGTCATCAGCAGCAAAAGTCTCTTCCATTCCTAATTTTCCATATGTGTTTTCTGCAGTCTAGCAGTGCATTTGGTGCCCAGGAAGGTGGTCTCCTCTGCATTGGATAAACCAAGGGCAGACTGTTTTGCAGAACACCTGCATTCAGTCTGCGAGGACGATCCTGATTTTCCAGTTGGCTTTCACTTTAATTCTCCATCCCACTCCCTTTCTGACCTCTCTCTTTGGCATCTAACAGTGTTTGAGCAGAGCCCAACTTAATCTTGAGGAAAAGCATCTCATTTTCCAACGTAGCATGTTATAAACTTCAGGATTTAACATTGAATTCAACAATTTCAGATCACCAGCCCTTCTAGTTTCTGTCAGAACTGACCAGTTCTAATGCAAGGTGATAAATTTGTAATGTTCCGTGTGCTTTTTACTCTCCACAGATGCTGCCTTACCTCTTGAGTATCCTTTAGCTTGCATTCAAATTTCCAGCATCTGCTGTGTTTCATAAGTCACAACTCAAGCAATTTATTTTCTTTCTCTCACCTTCTCTGTTTTCATTTATTTCCTTCTGTTTACACTTCCTACAGACAGTTCAACCGCGATTAATAAGCCTTCACCACCCTTTTTCAGCTGTTACAGCCACCACTTGTGTAATTGAATCTCTCTTGGCCTCCACCCTATCACAGACATAGCCTTTGTTCTTGCCATCCCTTCCCTTCACTGCAACTTAAAACATGTTTGATTTCCAAGTCATTGTCCCAAAACATTAACTCTGCTTTTCTCCATTGGCATCTCCAAAACTTTCGGTTTTTATTTCGTTGTATGTACACTCCATATCCATTTATAAAGCACTGTGCACAAAATCAATAACCATTTGAAGGGCACCCCTAAAATGTGCAACCCACGCCATATTATTAAAAATAAGTGTTATTTTGCTTGATTTTGGCTGGATGCTTCTTCTAAGACTGCTGGAGGTGTTACTCTTCAGCCAGTTGATTTGAATTATACTTGCAAATTCAAATTGCTTTATATGCACTCCAAGGTGGAAACATACGTCACCGCTTAGTGGTATCCAAGGGGTACAGTAGTATGGTGCTATATGTGGAGGGCTGGACAATTGATCCAGATACGTGAGTTTGAACTTCATTGTGTCACAAAGGAGGATGATTGTGGTCATTGGAGGTGAAACATCCCAGCCTCAGGACACCATGCAAGGAGTTCCACAGAGTAGTGGTGTAGGCCCAATATCTTCAGCTGCTTCATTAACAACCTTCTTTCAATTGTATGGTCAGAAGTGGGAATGTTTGCTGGTGAAACAGTGGCGCAGCTGGTAGAGCTGCTGCCTCAAATACCAGACACCCGGGTTCAATCCTGACCTTGGGTGCTTTCTGTGTGGAGTTCTCACTGTGACCGCATGGATTTCCTCTGGGTGCTCAGGTATCCTCCCACATCCTGAAGACATGCAGGTTAGTAGGTTAATTGTGAATTGCCCCTAGTGTGTAGGTGAATGGTAGAATCTGGTATGAGTTGATGAGAATGTGGGTAGAATGAAAAAGGAGATTAATGTATCATCAGTGTAAATAGGCAGTTGATGGTCGGCACAGACTCAGTAGCCGAAAGGCCTGTTTCCATTTTGTATCCCTCTCTCTGACTCTATAAATCTGTCAAATTAACACAATGGACAGTTTAACGTGGAATGCCCATTGTAAGAATTGGTGTTTCTTGTGAGTTCTAGATATATGTTTTGGCCTGTCCAAGAACAACAAGCACAATAAAACAGTGAGTATTAAAGGACATTTTCCCACACCCTGAAATATCTGTTTGTAGCTCCCCAGCTAACCCAAAGCAGATGGGAATACACAAGTAGCTGTCCTGAAAGGTTGCTTGGGACAGTGTCTTGCATAAATATCACATACCCACAAATCTTCATCAGTTCTGTAACATAAGCAGGTTTGCATGGCAACATTTGCAAAACAATTTTAACACAAGACAAGAAATGTTGAAGATGAGTCATTCTGACCCTGCCTTCATTTCAAATGGATATACATCTAACAAAAAGTAGAGAAATGTTAAAGAGTGAAGTGGCACATAAATGTGAAATATGTTTAGAAAAATACTTTCATTCTCCAGGGAGCATGTCTATAAAATATGCTGACAGTCCATTTCCTGAGCATCAGGTTCTTTGATGCAATTAGATGCAATAGTGACTACCAATAAATGGAATGATCAAAGTCGAAGTACTGGAAGGTTGCTGCATAATTTAAGAATTTAATTTCTGGTCATTTTTGTTTTTTCATACTTTATGTTCATTCACTGACTCCTCTTAGGTTTACTTTCTCCCTCCATTACAGTGAATGATGTGGAATGAGATGGTTTCAGTCATCAGGTTCAGAGCTTCTTCCATGATCAGCATTCTGATTTTTATCTTCCCGTTATGAGGACAGCTTCTTCTGAGGCTGCCCCTCAGTTTGTGGAGGACATCCCTCCATTCCAGTCCCGGGGTAATGAAGTGGCTCTGCTGCAAGTGGGACAGGTGGGTAGGTTGTTTGGGATGTGGCGTGCTCCTTTTGGTTGTTTGTGTATGGCTTTTATGTGCTCTTATTGTAAAAACTCAAACTGCTCAGTGCCTTCCTGGATGCTCCTTCTCCACTCTGAATGGCCATGAGCCAGGGATTCCCATGAGTCAGTGGAAATTTTACATTTTTAAAATAGTAATAAGGGATTTTAACTTCCTCAAAATCAGCTAGGATTACATTAGTGTGAAAGGTGAAGGGGGATGATCCAGAAAACCTTTCAGAATCCATACTTAGTCCTATGAGAGAAGAGGCCATACTGGACCTAATCTTAGGGAATGTAGCTGGCTGGGTAGTTGAGGTGCAAGTGGGAGAACATTTTGGAGATAGTAACCATAAGTCTGTAGATTTCAAGGTACTTATGGAAAGGGATGAGGATGGTCCAGGAATTAAGGTCCTGAATTGGGCTAAGGCTGGTTTCAATGTCATAAGGCAGGACCTGGCAAAAGTAGACTGGGGGCAGCTACTTGTAAGTAGGTTTACATCTGACATGGAGTCGTTCAGGAATGAAGGCAGGGGCAAAGTGCTCCCATGAGGGTGAAAGCTAAGGACACCAAGTGTAAGGAACCCTGGATGTCAGGTGATATTGAGGGCAACATAAAATAAAAAGAAAAAGAAGCAGATTGCAGGCACAGAGAGTTGAAACAGAGGAGGCCCCTGACAGGTACAGAGAGTGCAGGGGGGTAGTAAGAAAAATAGGAGGGCAACAAGGGGGCATTAAATATTGCTTGCAAACAAGGTCAGGGAAAATCCCAAAGCATTTTTTTTAAGTATATTCAGGGGAAGTTGGCCAGAGAGAGGGTGCTGAGATTGGTTCCTCCATCTTTCCAATGTATTTGGAGGTTTTTGTAGAGACAGCTTTTGTGGCACATCTCTGGTGACTTAAGCTACCTTTTGGGGGTTTTCTGTGATTCAGAAGCATATGGATGAGTAGGGATCAATGCTCCTAGGTAGACCATAAAGCTGGTGCCAGGTTTGTGGTCTTGGTCATTGAGCCGTCTTCCACAGTTAACCGAAGGCAGTGTTAGAACTGAGGTAGTGGTAAATATAATCATTGATGTCTGCCTGTGCAGGGATATGGCTCCTGTGATATGGAAAATGATCTGTGTTGCACAGATCTTGTTGTGAATCTTGATTGTCAGGGGAGGGGGTGGTGCTGAGCGTAGGGGCAAGTTGGTGGAAATATTTGTCTACTGGATGTTTTGTGCCATTCACTTAGCCATCTGAAAGTCATCTCATTAGATTACTGCCCAGGCAGTAAAGACAAAGAGAGACAAACATTTTTTAAATGTCCTTTATTCTTATGAGGGGATATTGACTGGAAGTGTCAAGTGTCACTTGCACGGAAATCCATGTGAAACAATTTTATTTATATATATTTATTTATTAGTCACATGTTCATCGAAACACAGTGAAATGCTCTTTTTGCGTTAACGGGGGCAGCCCACAAGTGTCGCCACGCTTCTGGCGCCAACGTAGCATGCCCACAACTTCCTAACCCATATGTCTTTGGACTGTGGGAGGAAACCGGAGCGCCCGGAGGAAACCTATGCAGTCACGGGGAGAACGTACAAGCTCCTTACAGACAGTGGCTGGAATCAAACCCAGGTTGCTGGCGCTGTGATAGTGTCACACTAACTGCTACACTACCATGCCGCCCCTTATATGATATTTTCACTATAAATGAGATCATCATATGTGACTGAAAACGACTTCCCGTAATTTTCATGAAAATGCTATTTGAATAGAAAACCATTAGTAAGAGCACGTGAAAAATTGTACAATGATTGTTTCTGCAGAGCCTGCTATTTCTTTCTAAAGGATAGAAAGCAGCAATATGTGGCCCTCGGGGCAGAAGTATGCAAAGTGAGGAATTCTTTCTTGAAAATTATAGGGAATGCTTCTCAAATTTGCCTGCCCTCAGAAATTCATTAACGTTTGACATCTGTCACAGGGTGCCAGGCAAAATGTGACGTATTTGGGATTCAGGATTCAGGATTGGTTCATCACAGAGCCAATCCTGGTGTAGACTGGAATCAAGTTAGGTTATGCCATCAGCACCTACCTTCTTCTCGACCTTCCTCGCTGCAAAGCTGCACTTCACCTTCAAATATTTCTTGCTGGAGTGGAGTTTATCTGTAGTTTGAGCAAGAATTGTTCAATTTTTGTCAAATCCACTACAGAACCAAGACCACCGCAACATCAGACACTGATTTACAATATGCAGATGATGGCTGCATACCTACACACTTGGAGGTTAAGTTTCAAATCATCATTGACTCCTTCACCAAAGTGTAAGAGAAGGGCTTTCATTCCCTTGAAGTGCACTGATAGCTTACTGCCTGTGTACCATTGATCTGAAACATTATCCTGCTTCTCTTTTCACAGATGCTGCTTGACCTGCTGAGTTTATTTTTAGATTTTCAGCTTTGTAGTTCTTTGATATTGTTTAACACACTTGTAAGCATTTTTTTAACCATGTTAATAGTTAATGCACTAATTCTTTTTAAGGGAAAGAATAGTGAGCAAATAGCATTTTGATTTAGTGTTTGGGGAGAGTAAGCAGTTTGGACCAAGTAACCTGGCCATGTCTTTTTATTTTCATCTTCATGACATTTAACAAAAGGATTACATGTAATTGGTTCAGATGGATGTATTTTAGTTCCAGATTGAGAGGACCGGGCAAAAGGAGTGATATAAAACTGCAAATCTTAAGGCTTTCCAGATTACCAAGGGCATACAGTTGGCTACTGACTGCATCAAAGAGTCAGGTACTAGCAACAAATTCTTTTATAGAGCATAGGTTTAGCTATGCTGAGCTGGTTCAAACAATAGATTAAGCCAAATCACTAACTATCCGTGAGATTGCAGGCAAAACAAAATCCATAGGGCTGCAATACAGTATTACAATGTGGAAATGAAACATATTGTAAGTGTTAAATTAGTGTTGTAAATTAGATTGTTTCTGTCAAACTACAAATTGAAGAGCTTGGAATATACCAACAGCAATTAAAAGAATATACCAACAGCAAATAAATTGTTGTTAGCAGTTTGATGAAGTGTTTCATTTATTACATCAAGCTGATGCATTTTTGTCCAGAATACAGTTTATTAAACTATCCCATTGTGCCAATTTTCTCAGTAGTTTTAATCCATTGGATTGTTATGCATTGTGTTTGTCTTCTGTTGCTGATTTGGCCTTGTCAGTTTGCAGATAAGTACAGGATGTTCAGTTGCAACAGATGAGTTTTCTATTTGACTCATTTGTAATCGTATTACTGTACCAACATTTAGCAGAAAGATGGTCTTGTTTGTTAAAAGTCTCTATTAGAAGAAAATGCTTTAAACTACATATTTCTGTGGTAATTTTATATTAATTAATGTTCTTTGCTTTTGGGCTCTTGTGCAGCTTCTGAAACATTTCCAGTTTTCAAGGCAGGAGGTTTATAGACTTTTCTCTTGCAACATACTGCAACAAGGCAGATGCTGAATTAGAACCAATGGATCAGATGTTGTTGTACCATGGCATCTCCCGACATTTGTTGTTAGTTAGACATGTCCTGGCACTGCAGCTCAGAAGACTTCTGTCCCAGAAGTTGCTGAAAGTGAGAGCTAAGAGAAGAGGAAAACCAACAAGATGCAACTTTTACCAGCAAGATTTAAGGAAGGGGAGATAGAGAAAGTTGGAGGAAGGGAGTGAATCAGAGTGGAGGAATTCATTGTTTAACCAAGTACATAAAGAAAAAATAAAGAGGGAACAGTTAGATTGAGAGAAAGAAGAGGCAAAAAAGAAAAATAGTTAAATTGAAAATGACAGCTTTTTAAAATTGCCTTGGAAAAATACAAACATAAAAGAATGAGGTTCCTCACATAAACTAGCTAATTTACACTGCTGGAGAGGTTGATTGGCAGTAATTAAGACTATTGGGTACCATAGCATAGTGGTTAAATTACTGGACTAACATCTAGAGACATGTTAATTAAATGTATCTGGAATAAAAAGCTAGTATTTGTAATGATAACCACAAAACTTTGGATTTTCATAGTAACCACTTTCCTAGACAAATACCCCCCAGGGAAGGAAATCTGGTGCGATTACCTGGTTTTGTCTACTTCTGGCTTCAGACCCCTTGTCCTGGTTGACACTTAACAGCCCAGATATAGAGTGTTAGCAACTCATTTTGGGTGGTGCAGTGAGTGGGCAGACAGAGATGGACAATAGATGCAGCAATGGCTCCATGAGCCAATAAAACAAAAGTCTGATAGTTCAAAGATCCCTTCTTGGTGCTTTTTATTATTAACTCTAAATACCTGCAGCAGCTTCAGGCTGTGCCTACTATATACAAATAGCAACTTCCTGCAACTCGGTGCACGTCAAAGAGAGAGGATGAAATGCCAATTTTGTGAAGCTAAAAGAAAAGCAGAGCAACTTAGATAACATTTGGATGCTGGCATTTAACAGTTCATCCATTCTTATTGGAACAGGAGTAGGTGTAGCAGATCAAGCCTCTCAAGCCCAATCTGCCTTTCAGTAGGATCTTGACTGTACCACGACACAGCTCCACATACCCATCTTTGCTCCATATCCCTTAATACTTTGGCTAACAAAAAACGAGCAGATTCAGACATAATATTAATCCTTAACCTAGGATCTGTTGCCTTTTGTGAAAGGACATTCCTACTATTTTATACTAAGTATGTTTATTTCTGAAAGGCCTTTGATTTTTAGCTTATGCACCCTAATCCACGATTCCCCAACTAGAGTAGTTTCTCTCTATCAGATCCCCTTTATGTATTGAAAATCTGGATCCTCGCCTGAAGTTGCTACAATATTTAGGCATAAATAGCAGAGAACTCAGTTAACCTCCTTGTTATTTTGACAGCAAATACTGGCTCATTGAAATTCTCCAATTGGGAGGAATTGAATGTAAATGATTGCAGCTGTCAGCAGTGACGGACTGCAACAAGTGACACATGTGATCTGGCAGGTGACGGTTTAGCTCACACTCAGAAGCTTTGAATTTGATTATCCTTCATTTCTAGTAATTTATTTATCCTTCATTCCTGACCTAAGGTACAGGAAGACAATGTAGATTATATTTTGAAACAAAGGTCAGGAAATAGATGACCTATTTTGAGTACTATAGCATGTGCTATTTTATATATTATTTATTCATGGGAAGTTGGCATCAATTGGAAGGGCCAGCATTTCTTAACCATTCTTAATTACCTTCGGAAAATGGTGGCGAGCCATCTCCTTGGACAGCTACACAGCGTGGTTAGGCTGAAGAAATGATAATATAATTCCATGTTGGGATGCAGTGTTATTTGGAGGAGAACTTGACCCTGATGATGTTCACATGCACCACCTGTCCTGGTGTTTCTGGATGAAGAGATCATGGGCTGGGGAGCTGCTGTCAAAAAAGCCTTGGTGAGTTGCTGCAGTGCATGCTGCACACTGTAGCTGCAATGAGCAGCTGCTGCTGCTGCTGTTGCTGCTGGTGGTGGAGAGAGTATATTTAAGTTGGTGGATCAATTCAACTAGGATACTTCCTGGATGTTTTTAAGCATCTTGAATGTTGGAATTACACTCATTCTGGCAAGTGATACAATTCCATTATACTCCTGACTTGTGTCTTGTAAATGGTGGAATGTTCATGGAATCAGGAAATTAATTATTCCTGCAGAATATCCAACCACCGGCCTGTTTTTTCTGTAGTATTTACACGACTAGTTTTGTGGTGCTTGGTTCCAATTATAACTCCTCAGGTGGAGGAATTGAATATATAAGTAGGGAAATTATGCCTCATTTATATAAGATATTGGTGAGATAATGTCTAGAATTCTGTCTACAGTGTTAGCCTGCTTATTTAAGGAAGGATATTAACACAGAAGCAGTTCGAAGAAGGTTTATTGAACTGATATCTAAAATAGGCAGGTTGTCTTATGAGGAAAGGTTGGACAGGATAAAGCTTGTACCCACTGGAGTCTAAAAGAATGAAAATGGATTTGATTGAACATGCAAGATCCTGAGGAGTCTTGACGGGAATTATGGCAATGATGTTTTCTCTTATGGGCAAATCTAAAACTAGATGACAATGTTTTAAAACAAAAAATAAGGGGTCACCCATTTAGGACAGAAATGAGGCAAAAAGATCATGAGTCTTTGGAAAATTAATTCTCAAAGGATGGTGGAAGCAGTATATTCTTAAGGTAGAGGTAAAGCAATATTTAATAAGGGAGGTGGTGGTGAAAGGATACCTCAGGTAGATTGGGTTGCAGAGCTGAAGTTACAATCAGATCAGCCATCATCATGTTGATAGGTGAGCAGGCTCTAAGGGCTGAGAGGCTTACTTGTGCTTCTGGCTCCTATCTTCCTATAAAGCTTTTGCTTTCCAGCTGCAACATGATCGGAACAACTTTCAGGTTTGAGTCAATAAATCACAAGTAAAATGCTCATTTCCAACAAGAATGAGTCTCATCACTTCCCTTTCACATTCATTGACATTGCCAACTCCCTGACAAATTATACACCATCCTGATTTTTTTTTAATGAACCACTGTTCCCTTATTGGGTTAGATTCTGCAACTAAGAGAATTGTGCAAGTACTATCACCACACAGACTGTAGTGTTCACAGTCAAGATGTTGTCAGGACATATTGCCTTTGCTGTATCCGGTTCATTCAGCTGTTTCTTAATGCATGGAGTGAATCAAAGTGGCTGAAGATTGGCTTTGGTCATGCTGGGACCTCACTATGTTCAGCTGGATCATCCACTGATACTTATAGGTGAAGATGGTTTCAAATTCTTCAGCTTTCTTCAATTTTTTTCCTTCCTTCCTAGACACACATGCACAATCTCTTGACTGAGCCTTTTAAAAGGCTAATCAATAAATGATTTTGTTTACATACTGTCAGTAACTGTTTAATATTCATGGTAATGTTTCCCTTTAAGTCACAGGTTGACTGGACAAACACTATTTTAATGACTTGACCATTTCATCTAGGCTGGTGCTTCAGAACAGAGAAAGAGCTGCATTGTTGGGGATGCACTGTGATGATGTATTTAATCAAGATTCTATCTCCCTGTTCAGGTGAATGCAGAAGCCCTACTTGAACAAACATTTTCCCTAAAACAAACCATAAAATCCATCTCATTGCTGCTTGTAGATATTTGCTGTTTGTTTCCACATGTTTCCTATTCTAGAACAGTGACTGAACTTCATTAATTCAGTCTTTTTGACAACTTTTTATCAGCCCATGAGTTGAATGTGGAGCTGGGCATACACCTGGGTTCACAGCTAACATTTACTCAAAATATAATTTATTTAAGAGAGAGTGGCACTGAACATGAAAGAAACTTCTCCCATTTTAAGCGGAGTACTTTTGTTAGAAGTGCAAAAGAAATGGAAGATAATTATGAAATATGTCTTTGAATTCAATCTCAGTTGCTTAGAGCACGCATCATACTTGACAGTAGAATTACCCAGATGTGCACACTCCATCAAGGAATAGCATGGATAACATCTGCAGCCTAATTAATTAGAGGTTAAGTACTTCGGGATTTCTGAGCATGTGAAGAGCTCTATGTAAACTTAAGTTCTTGCCAGTCTGTTACCAGAAAATGGAATAGGGGAGGAGCACAGTGTAGGTGAAGGGGAAGTGTGGGATGTCACTACTGATGAATGGAACATTTCCTCATTTTTATCTTGGCAATGGCACACAGAGCTCTCTGACAATAGCAGAATTGAATTTAATATTCGTATCCAAGTCAACAAATCCCTCATTGACCCACACTGCCTTATCTCCTCGAGTCCTGTATCATCTCCTACATGCACTCTGTACGTTTCTACAATACTCTGAATTAATTACACCCTTGGAAACCTCATGGCAAAAAAAGAGGCCTTTTACATTTATCCTTGTGATATCTCATGGGTGTTCTTGGACTCTCTTATAATAGATTTCCACTTTCCTTTGTATTTTACAGGGTAAACAAGCCTGTTCTTATTCCAGTTTATTCCAGGCCGATGAAAAGACAGGTCTACAAACGTGTTGTTCAGATAAGGAAGCAGATCTGAATAGGGCAAACGGGGTGTTAGAGTGCATTTGAGAGTAGAGCCCAGTGCAACAACTTGGAATCGTGCAACACCTTTATAATGTGAGAAAAGTTTCAAGGTGCCTTACTTTGGAAGTAGTTGGGAATGGACTTAGTGTTATGAATGTAGTGACAAGGAAAAGTGTGAAAGCTTGGCCGATAGGATGGGTTTTGAGAACGGTTTTAACTGTGAGCAAGTATGAAGTTTAAGGAGGAAGTTCCAGAGAGAGTCCCAGACAACTGAAGGTTGGATGGTCACTAGAGGTGAGAAGAAGGTATGGCCATAATCTGAGGAATGGAGAAAGTAGGATGGCTCAATGAGTGTCTGTGTAGCAATTGGTTGACATGGATGTGGAATTCATTTTTTATTTTTGGACAAGGTTCCAGTGTCGATCTGTGAGTATAGGGGTCATGATTTAGATGGGATGGGAAGTCTGTGGAGGAGGGGAGACTATAGGGAGGTGAGCCACATGCCAAGGTTTTGTACAGTCTTGAGTGCATGGCTGGCAAGGGGGCTGATGTCAGTGGTGGGCCCAAAACCCAGAGCTTCAGTCTGGGAAGTCACATAAAGAAATCTGTTAGTTATCAATTACTTGACGCTGGATATGCAGTCTGTCTGGTGTGAGGAGCCAGCTTAGAAAAGTCTGGATCCCCAGGTAGAATGTTAAGGAGAAATCAAGGTTATGGATGGGCATTAGTTGCTGCTCATCAAATTGATGAAAAGACAATGAAAAAATTGATGAGAGCAGGGATGGCCACAGGTGTAGACTATCAGTGGTAATCATTTCTGACTCTGTGAATACCACAAGAGCACACACAGGAAAATAGCAGGGGGAGTAGGTCACCTAGCCTCTCAGACCTGCCCTGCCATTCAATGGGATCATGGCTGATCTGCCTCAGGCCTCAACTCCTCTTCTGTGCCAGTTTCCTATAGCTTTGAATACCCTGATCTTCCAAAAATTTATCTACCTTCTCTTTAAATAACGTGGGGAGCACTTTTACTGAATTTAGTTATAGCCATTATTGGAATGTGCAAAGACATCTTCAGATACAGTGAATGGAAGGAAGCATAATTGTTTTTTTTGTAACAGTGATTTAATCTGCTGCTGACTTTATTATGGCTATTTCCACCACCAGAAGAACTATGTTGGTGTGTATGTGTGCGAGTGAGTGAGAGGGAGAGGAGAAGAGATGTTTCTGGCCTTATTTGTTTTGTGGGTAGTGCTAAAGATTGTGGAAACCTAAACCGAGCCTTGATATTGTCTGAATTAGAGGCCAGCAATTCTTGGATTCTGGGGCATGGGGGAGGGGAGTGCTGCAGGCACTTCTGTTGTGATCCTTCATGTCAACGCTCACGTCCTGCTGCCTATTACACTTCAATTACTTGTAGTTGTAATAGAGGTCTGAAGAGTCACACAGCATGGAAACAGGCCCTTTGGCCCACTGAGTTCACATCAACCATCGAGCAACTATTCACACTAATCCTTCAATAATCCCACTTTATTCTCCCCACATTCCAACCAAATTACCCCAGATTCTACCAATCACACCAGGGGTAATTTACAGTAGCCAATTAATCCTATCAACCTGCACATCATTAGGATGTGGGAGGAAACCTGAGCATCTGGAAGAAACCCTTGCAGTCACAGGGAGAATGTGCAAATCCCATACATTCAGCAGCTGAGGTCGGGATTGAATCTGGGATTGAATGCAGGAGCTGTGAGACTGCTGCTTTATTAGATGCACCTCTGTATGGACCAGAGGATGCTACAGCTGTTTTAATCTATGTAATGTGGTATGGTGTAGCCCCGTGTGTATGATTGAAAGATTCACATGATTTTGGCAACCAGCAAGAACTCAGCTGGAGGAAATGGCATCTCAGCAATGGGAGGTGGGAGACATTGGATAATGTTTATGCTGTCTGTTATTCATGAGTAAATACAAGATTGTATTTATGACTAAATTAAGAATTTTTTTGAACTGATCACTAAATGATGTACAATCTCAGTAAGTTTAATAATCGGAAATAGCCATTTTCATCCAAATCTGCGAGCCATGAATATAAATCACAGTGTAGTGCAAATCACAGAAGGAAAAACAGTATGCAATCATTTCAAGCAAAATTCATATTGGTTTTGTGGAATAAAATTATTCTAGTTAACCACTTT